>NW_026859216.1:0-26805 GCF_026571515.1 Ruditapes philippinarum
TGATTGGCGATAAACTTATATTCATCATTACTATAAACAAAGACTAAAAAGGGAAAATTTCTTCTAAAATTGTATAATACTAAGTACAGAGAATTTGAAATGCCATGCAGTCAGTAAAATAAATTAATTACAAGTGTTTGAAATTGATTACACTTGGTATAAGTATTAAAATAAGGAATCAAATTGTCTTCATCTTGAAAACAATGAAAGACAGGCAAAAACACATCAGAATATGTTTTAAAACTGTAAAATTCTGTAAAATATGATCAAAGAAAAAGTGTAATAAATATTCTTGTAATTTATGACATCATCAAAGCTTGTGATGACATCATCAAACTTTGTTTATTTTCAGTTAGAATAGTTTAAATAGCAAAAACCCCTGTTAACAGCATTTCTTATTTCGCTAGACTATTCTAACTTGAAGTTAGCATAGTCTTGCACAAAATAATATCAAGCTTTTAACTTAAAAGTGATTGTCAAACTATTCTAACTTGAGTTAGAATAGTTTTGCACTGAATATATTATATCACCAGATAGAATATTTACTTAAAATGTGTAAAACTTAAAAATTAGTGGGAAATTAATTATGTCTTTTTAACAGAACATGCATTGAAGGAATTTATACAAGAAAATGTCAAAAAACCATTTTCTGAAAAATATTGAGTTAGAATAGTCTTGCGCTGAGCCCTCGATATTATCATCCTTAACTTTTCATATTGAAATTGGAATTTGTTTGAAAATTGTTAGATTTTTATTTTTTATTTCTTCGTTATTATTTTAAATGGTATGTTGTATTTTCCATTGCAATGTCATGTTGTATTTTGGGACAGAGTACTATGTTACAGGAAATAAACTTTACTTTTATATATTTGAAAATTGTTAAATTTTTCACTTTTCATCCTTGATTCTATATATGGTATCTACTTGAGACTTAAGATAATTGTTGTTTGTCACCACTCATATCATGTATGATAATGTTTTCACTATTCTAGCATCTTTATTTCAAGTAACGTATCTCCTCTTTAGTGTAAGCATTTTGCTTTTTCTGAAGTGTTATATTCTGGTTACAAACCAGGGATATTAAAAAAATTGCCCTCATTCTGTCAGTCAGTCTGTCTGGCCATCCAAAAACACTGTTCCTTAGATTATAATTAAAGAACTTGGAACTTTTTGAACAAATTTAATTTAAATAGAGAAAAGTTGGCACATTAGTTATACATATTCATCCTGAAAAAAATTGGAACTTTTGATTATCTGTTGTATTAACATAGTTTCCTCATTAGTCATGGAAACTTAACACATTACCATGATACAGATTAAAACAAAGAACTCCAAAGATTGATGTTGATTCATGTCTACCACAAAGGCTAAATCAAATGGCCTTGACCCTTCAAAATGTTGCTTGGGTTCTTTCCGGTAGGGGACTTTAATATTACTTGCAATACTTACTATCAAATTGATAATTGCTTGTTATTTTTTATATTTATTTCTGTTTCCAAGAAATATTTCATCAGAACGATAACAAAATTGAATGGGCATGTAATCAGATTATTAAATATCAATTTCATAACGTAAAACAGCCATTCTCCTATAATTGAAGCACTTTTTAATAATTCCTGTCTCCACTTTTAAAATCGTAGTAAAATTTTCAGACGAGCTTAATCCTTTGTGACAAACATTTAAATAAGTACACTGGGATGTTCTCAGCAGCTTAACTTAAATTTTGTAGCGTGGATGCTCCTCGTTTTTCATTTGTGTTAAACTTAAAAGCTATAGTAACTGCAAAAAGCGCTGTCGCTTGACCAATTAAAGTTTTAGACTGGTGAAAAAGACAATCCATTTCTATGTTTTCCAACAAGTTTTTGCCTAAAATCAATACAGTATTGATAATAGATTAAGAATTACATAAGAAGTTCGAGACAGAGACCCTTATTTTCCATGATTTTCTTTAAACGCTGCCGTCGCCGAAATGCAACTATGGTACCGTAACGATTTTAAACTGGAATGTAACGATCTTGAGATGCGTTATATTCTTTTAAATTTGTACTCAAAACAATATCAAAAGACTATATTTGGAATAAAATTGATAACTTAGACTCCTGCGATGATACATTTTAACACAAACCGTTTTATTGTAAATAATTCAAATGTCGCGTTTAAAATGCTATGCCTCCGTAACGGGCGTATACTTTTAAATATACATTATACCAATCAAATAAAAATTTTAAAATATTGTTTTGTATTTCTTTAAATGAAAAACACCAAAATGAGATGTCGTTTGCACAAAAATATGATAATTCTGACCCGTAGAAGTCGAATTTCACTATGTTTCCATAACGACTATTTTCCGTAACAAAACGATCATCGGAATTTCGGTACAGTATACGGTTCAATTGACGGTGTGACTTTTTTGCCTATCACCGCTCCCAATGATACGTCACTAAGAGGTATGCATGCAACATCTTAATTGACTTTTATGATACAATGAGGCAACTGGAGGTAATTGGCAATCACTGTACTTTATTTTGGCAACCACTGTTTTTGATTTGATAACGATGTTTTCACAATTATGTTACTTACACGAGAAATTTTACTGATAAAAATCGATTGCAAGCTTTATTTTCAGCAAACCACAGAGTCAAAAGTAGCAAGTTGATGCTATTTATAATTTTTTTACCTGTTTGAAACATTTGTTACGGAACATAGTTGATTATTTTGAGATCATAATCTGATGTCATATATGTACTTTATCCATTTTTATTTAACAATTTGAAATGAATGATTGGTTTCAAACATGGAACACATACTTCGATGAAAAAGAAGTGCACAGATTATCAAATAGTCAAAGGCAATTTGTTACGGAAGCATAGTCTTCTATCATCTGTTTTTAGCACCATAATACATATATTCAGTTTGTTTATAAAAATTGTTCCAGTGTGTTTTTTCATTATAAAGATATATGAAAATGGTGTCCAATATTAACTGGAAGTCTAACATGATTTGTATTGTGTTGTAAGGTTGCAGTTTTCCGTTACGGAACATATCAAATTTGTTACGGAACATAGCATTCATAAATGCTATGTTTGAATATGATTTTTTATGTTTTTTTACTATTTATAAAATACCAAAATTGTATCATTATGTCACTTACATTATCTAAAAGTTTTAGTATTACAATTATCATGAAAAAAGTAATATTAATAATGATATTAATGTAATAATGATAAAAATGATGATTACTATGTAATTGTTATATTAATAATAATCATGACAAAAGTAATTATTTTAATGATGTTCATGTATCAATGTTAATAAATTTATAATAAGCAACGATTTTCTATTTTAGAATGGTGCTTTTAAAAACAGAAATACAGGAGACTAAGCAGAGAGGGGAAAACAACAAATCATTTAAAAGAGAAAGAAAGCAGAAAAAAATTATGTTCCCATTCAAAAAAGAAAAAGCACTGGTGAAAAAAATGTAGAGGAAACTACATGAAACGTTATAACATTACAACAAATTTGTGTAAATTAGGCAGAAATAAAGCAAATAAAAGTGAAAAAAAAATCTTGTTCTTTTTCAGTGAAAAACATAATATTTTATTTTCCATAACATATGTTCCGTAACAAATATCTTTTCCTGCACTACTCACTAAATTAAACTGTTGATGTTATTTTTAATTGATACAGTGTTTTATGATTGATGTTGTTTGTGAAGATACCACATTTAAATTGTTTAAGTAATGTTAAAGAGTGAAAATATTGAGTTATAAATCCTATGTTTTATAATTTTTCACCTATGTTCCGTAACAGATCATAAGGTCTGTTTGATGATCATTTGTGAGGCGAAGTTTTTTGGTAACGTTACACAGATTAAAAGTTATGCTTGATTTGTTTTCTGCTTCTTTTTTAGATATAATTCGATAACTTTTATGACAGTATTTGTTTGTGCATTGTATCGAAACGATGTCAATCTTAAGTTACGAAAATATTTGCTTATACAAGCTTTTCAAATACGAAGTATGCAAGTTTCAGAATAAGATATGGCATAACATATTTTTGCTAAAGGTAACCATTGGTCTTCAACTTTACAATGCATATTCTTTTGGATTGTTTAATTTAAAATCTTAGTAAAACAATACCTCCAAAGTAATTCCTATGGTATATATATGTTCCGTAACAATGTAATTCAGTAACTAACTTCAAAAGCTTTCAGTATACAAACGGAGCGAATGGTGTGAGTTAAACTTCCACACAATCTGTCCAAGGTATTGAACATTAAAAGCAAATCATAGAAAACGTTGTTTATGAAAGTCAGATTTTTCATTTTTTGTGAACCAAAAGTGCTTCAATTATGGGAGAATGGCTGAAAAATGGTATTACACAACCGTATATTTTGATGTGACGTCATTAGCGTAATACAAACATAGTGAAAACTGCGGTGACTTTTTGGGGGTATGTGATAAATAGAATATTAGATTTGTGCAATTTTATAACTGAATTTATTGAACTTGTCGAATAAAACAATATTATGCTCGCCAGAGGCTTTCATGATATAATTTTATTCAACTCTTGCAATAAATTCAGTATTGAACTTACTCTCATTCAATATCCTCTATTAACTGCATAGAAACACAACAGGAGATATTGAATACACATTTTTCCTGTAGTTAAATTATGTGTATTATATATGTTCTTTCAAATGATGTACTGCTGCAGAAAAAATAGTTTTTATATAAAGATATATAGGACATTAAGTATATATTAATTGTAAGTACATTACAACCTCTGTATAGCAACCACCCTTATCGGAGACAAAATTTTTGGTTGCTGCCAAGAGACATTGTCAGAGGTTACATTTATTGCAAAGTTTTGTTTTGGTAAAGAAATGATACTGTTGTTGTAAAAAGGTGATTGCAGAGGTTACATTTAATTTAAAATCTTACTTTGAAAAAGTAATGAAAATGTTGTTGTAGAGAGGTGACTGCTCTACAGAGGTTTATTGTAAAGTCTTACTTTAGGACAAAAATGATAATGTTGTTGTAGAGAGGTGATTGTTCTGCAGAGGTAACTTTAATATTTTTCTTTGGGCGAAAAATTATGATGTTGTAGAGAGGTGTTTGCTCTGCAGAGTATAGACATAATTTAGGAAAGAATGTTATAAAGAGGTAAAAGTTCTACAGAGGATCATGTGCTGTAATTCCTGTCATCATTACATAGATTAATCAACTACAAAACCTTGACATTAAGTTTGGAAATATATACACAGTGTTGTAAATGAATAAAATTGACATAACATGAGTGATATTTCATATTGACTCATTATTTGTCCTCAGACATTTGTATTGATGCTTGGCTTATGGCTAATACAAATGAGCCGCATCATGACAAAACCAACATAATGGGTTTGCGACCAGCATGGATCCGCGCAGTCTGATCAGGATCCATGCTGTTCGCTATCAGTTTCTCTACTTGTTATAGGGTTTGTAAGCGAACAGCATGGATCCTGATTATACACGGTGCGGATGCGCATGCTGGTCTGGATCCATGCTGGTCGCAAACCCATTATGTTGGTTTTGTCATGGCGCGGCTCAAATATCTTTTCCTGGTGAAAGGGACTCAAATGTGTTTTGTTTTTGATATAACGGGACTGAAAATAATTTTTTGTGATTATTACTCAATTTCATGTACTTCAATACCAACAACTTATGTGCAAACTTTTAGACCATTTATTAGCTTGATCAAATTTTCCAGAAAAAGCTAATCTTTTTGTGAAAAATGACCCAAAAAATTAACTGTTGTTCATTGTTAAATGGTGATAAGAGTGGAGTCAATCGTTTCACCTGGTTTACATTCCGGAAAAAGTTTTGGAGGTTTGGGCCCTTCACCTGCTGGAAACTGAAAGTGGTTAGCCATCATTATAGAGACAGGCCCTATGTTCACTAAGGTTTAAGGATCAAAATCAGGATCAAATTGAAGAATCTCAAATATTTTCCATTGTTTATCCACATTGAATTAATATAAACTTGATAGAATTGGACTTTAGATAGCCGGTTTATAATTTTTTAGAATAAATTTATTGTTATTTAACGAGATATAGGCATTTTACAGTTGATACAAAAATTGTTCCTGATCCTTAAATTGATCCTTAATTTTTTTGATCCGATATTTGTATTTTTTATACTTGTTTATTTTTTTACTTGTTTTTGTGCAAATCAGCATATTTTTTTTACTTCGTTTATATACCATTTTATTCTAGGACAATACGATCAATTTATAAAACAATGGAACGAAAACCCTTGATCGTGAGCAAGTAGAATAAAAAATATTTTATGCGAGCCATTGGCGAGCATATAATTTTATTTTATTCACCGAGTTCAATAAATTTAGTATTAAACTTACATGAATTTAATATTCTATTTATCACATACCAAAAATAAAGACCGTTTGAAGTTTTCATTGACGCTCCTTTGGCATAATGCTAATATATTTAGCGAGTCTTAACGAAAATGACGTCAATACCATTTTTACGGAGTCGTAAAATAGGCACTGGTATGTGATAGTGAGTTTTATTAGTTTTAATTAATTATTTTAGAGCATGGTGGTTGTTGATCACTTGAAGGGAGCTCTGAGTGTGAGAATATAAAAAAGCAAAATGTAAACAAAGTTGTATTTTGACAATCAATGATTAACATTATGAAAGGTACTTCTGAAAACTATAGCACATGTACATGTACATTTTTTACCTTTAATCAGAGGACTTTCGAGTTAATTGTTATTGTCAAAGTAAGGAAAAGAAACAATGTTTTAAAAAGCTAAAAAGAGCGACATAACTCTGGGACGTTTAGTTTTCCAGTTTTAGCGTCTCTCTTAGTCGTTGACCTACTTTCCGTACCGTAGACACGGACTATGTTTGATCAGAAGCTACGTTAAAAGGTACTCCACTGAGTTTTTTTGAGATGGCGAGACTGGATTTTTTTTCTTCTTAGATTGATATTTCATTTGATGAAGATATGGAGAAATTGCTTGTGTGCAAAATTTCAGATTATTCGCTCACTCCGTTTTTCCAGATACGTTATTTTAATCGTGAAAAATGACTCAAATCGGACCAAGAATACCATAAGATATATTGTACTTTTTAAAATTCCATTCTGAGTATTTTATTGGTCCATTTAGGTTCAAAAATTGATTTATTTAAGACATTCAAATTTTATGTATTTATGAGGAATTCCTTTAAAACATGTGTGCGTGTGCTCCACCCTTTTATAGGAACTGAGAGTGTAGATCCGGACATATCACCATTCATGTGTTATTATATGCCAAAAGGTGATCTATAACAATTCACTTTAATAATACTAAATAATTATGTACATATAAAAAGGTGTTGCTGCTACAATAAATTATCTCACTTTTCGAACTGGCTTGATAACTGATAAGTCGACATGCAAACGCATTCATTTCAGTTTTTCACAGACGAATTTTGTATGATAGTTTAGCCAAATAATGGTGGTTCCCTTTTTCAAAATGCCAGCCTGTTGACAATGAGTCAATGTTTAAAATTGTACATCAGTGGGCATTTTTAAATTAAAAATGGTTGTAAGACATATTTTCAATCATACGTGTACCGATACAGACTTTATTGTCCTTTGGATGTCAAATATATATACAAATGTACATTCGTTTTACATTATCTAAGATTACACTATCTGTTCCTGTTTACATCTGAATTCAGATACTCCATAATAAATCACAAAAAAGTGAATGGCACCGTCCGGGCATCGAACCCAGGTCGCCCTATTCACTGTCCAACACTCTACGTAATGAGCTAACCGGACAGTTTGTCAGATAAGTTTAGAAGATAAGTGTTCGAATAAAGGCGAGTGCGTAATAGCATAGAAATGTTTAGATATAGGCATGTATTTGGTAGTACATCCTTCCTAGTGCAGTCAGGTATGAAGTTGGCATTCTTCTAAAACATATGTTAAACCTAAAATATCGAAATTCATAAAAAAAGTCTAAGATATTTAATCAGTTGGTGATTTTTTAAAGAATATTTGACACTGCTATCACGAATTTACTTATACAATTTTCCCGCTATATTTTAACCGTATTTTCTAACTTAACATTGTGACTTAAGTTTTAATTATTCTTTTTCCGTTTAGATAGTGACGTCACTGCTTCCCCAAGTTTGATAAAATCCTCCATCGTGTTGTAGACCTGTGCTGCTACCCTGGTAACCAGCTGACCTTCTATTACTGTGACCTGAATCTGAATATCAAATTCATCCAGTATCAACTTCTGAAGCTCGCCGCTAATCTTACTTTTAAGCACGCCAGTTACATCTACCTCCTTCAGGAAAAAGAAACTAATATAAGTTGAAGTTGGAACCTTAATTATTACTCGTTTTCTAACTCATTCGACTTTTACATCATTTCGTCTACCTAAATCGTAGCACAATGGGCACACTTTCAAGAAATATTTCAAATATTGATAAAGACAACAGAAACGCTCCCTAAATCGTAGCACCATGGGCACATTTTGCAAGAAATGTTTCTAATATTGATAAAAACAACAGAAACGTATCGCAATTACAATGGTAGGATACTACGTCATCGCGCACCTGCTAAATGCTCCCACTTGGACCATTTTTTCGTCGACTCGAAGGTAAAATACAATTTTATTATAAGAAAACGTAAGAGTATTCTGCTATCCAAAAATTATTCTATTTGAAAGACCCTGAGATACCTGAAAGAGGTAGTGTCCAAAAACTAAAATAGTACCTAGTTATAACACTTTAAAGTACACCTTTCAATGCTAATATAGCCTTTATTCATTGAAATATGTGTTTTATTACAGGTACATGTAGTTTGATTACTTTTTATAAAATACGATGCTGTACCATGAATCAAGTAATTGTTTCGCCACACTCTGTGGAAAATAGCTTTAGTGGTGTTCAACCAATGAAACACCGGAAATGTGTGTACAGTACTTTGATAGACATGCGCATTTTCTTGTTTCGTTTTTAATAAATTGGGAAAGAACAGATGAAAGGTGCGTTGAAATGTCTAAATAATTGTTTTAATTGCTTTGAAATGTCCTTCTAATGGTATCATATATTTTTTTGCCTTCAAATGATGTGATGAATACCTGTATTTAAATGCTCAGATATGATTAACTGGATTTTTGGGATTTTATAACTTTGTTCTACTTTCGTTTTCAAAATATATTTTGACTGCAATATCTGATGCAAAAATTATTGTTGTGTATTTCCAAAATGCTTGTTTGAATTAAATATGCTTATTTATTGCCTTAACCTTTTCCCTTGTATAAGCGTGTTTTGACGGCTTTTTGCCCCCCCCCCCCCCCCTTTTTGAGGCCTCAAACAGTGAAGACATGATTTACACCCCAAACACTGATTTTCGTTTGAGAAATGTTGTTAAAAAAGTGACCACTTTTTCGGCGGCGTCCCCCATCCAAATGTTACATCAGTGTGTTGCCAGAAGGAGGATGTGCCCCCTTCGGTTTGGGGGGGTTTGAACTGGGACGATATCGTATGTCCCAGGTTTAAAGGAGGGCGGCAGTCCACCTCATCGCCAAGAAAATTTTGGACATGCGACAGGCTAAAAATGGCCTCAGGTCGATCTTCGGGTAACTAGTAACCGCGCTGAAAAGCCTTTTACTCTATCTCAATTTATTGAGAAGTTGCAGCACTTTGAAATCAGTTTTGATGGAAAAAAACAATGCAAAATAGTGATTTTTGGCAATTTTGAGACATCCCCCTATTGCCATGGCAACAGGAAATATACAATTGAGCATGCTGTTACAGAGGCTATGGTCTAGTCAACATTTGTGCCAAGTTTCATCAGTATTGAAGCATTTTTCATAGTTTCATAGCAGTTTGAACTTGTTACAGGAGGCTTTTCAATGAAAACGGCCATTTTTCGCAATATGCTGATGGGGTAAAAAGTTAAAGGCGAATGGTGGATTATGGCGCATGCACAAAATCATTGCTAAACAGATAAAATACTACTTGATAAAATTTTATTTTGAAAAAGAAATAAGTAATGACGACTTTAATGCTTAATTCTGTTCTGACTTCTATTAAATCTGCTCTACTTCTAACATATTTATTTCCAAATAGCTTACAGTTAAATTTTAAAAATATTTATTTTTGTCAACTAAATCAGCATTATATGAAATGCCAAAATTGATAAATATACACTGGTTTTTACTATTAATATACATCTATAGATAAATAAATAATGAAGTAATGTTTAATAAAGAAAAATACCAATGAGTAGTTAAATACATTTGTAGATAACTAATGCCAAACTAAATTTTGAAAAATTGACAAATCTAATTTCGAAAAAATTGAAAGGTCAAATTCTTAAACATACATTGTAATATTCATCACAATGCATTTTGCCTGACAGAGAAGCTAACAGTAAAATAATCTTTAATCACATTGTGTCTAAATCTGACATAATTTATATTATAAACCATTTCCAAAAATCAGACCAGTAGATCTAGTCCGATATAAAATGTGATACATGTAGATATCGGATTATACATGACACTACTGAAAAGCAATATTTTATTCAACTTAATTCTCAGTCCTACATGGATAACCATAAACTATGACAGTCTGCAAGGTAAGCACTAGCTCGCAGTAAAAGTTGGTTCGGGCACATAACATTGTACAAGCACCTATATACATTTAAGTCATTGAATCACCTAATTTTCTGAAAAGTGGCAAGATCTGATTTTCAGATGGAGCAACTAATTATTCTAAATTCAGAGAAAAATTTCCAAAATAATTGAATGCATCATTATTCTTGAGTTTACTTTCTATTTTATTATGCCCCCGCCATGTAATGGCCGGGGCATATAGTGTTACCCTATTTCGTCCTTCCGTCCTTCCGTCATTCCGTCCTTCCGTCATTCCGTCATTCTGTCATTCCGTCATCATCAGTTTCCGTTCATTATCTCCCCAACGGTACAACACATTCAACTTAAATTTGACATATGGATATGTCATGAGAAAATACAGGTCAAGTTCGAATTTGGTCATGGTTCGATGATTTTTGGCAGAGTTATGCCCCTTTTACTTTGAAAATAATATGAAATTTTCAGTTTCCGTTCATTATCTCCCAAACGGTACAACACATTCAACTCAAATTTGACATATGGATATGTCATGAGAAAATACAGGTCAAGTTCGAATTTGGTCATGGTTCGATGATTTTTGGCAGAGTTATGCCCCTTTTACTTTGAAAATAATATGAAATTTTCAGTTTCCGTTCATTATCTCCCCACCCGGGTGTAAAAAGTCCATGCTTTTCCAGGGATTTCCATGGAAAATAAGAGGCTGGAGTATTGGAACAAAATTTTCCAGCCTTTTCCAGCCTGAAGCTGAGAAAAAATGGGCTGGAAAAACAGGGAAAAAACATGGAACATTTTCCATGCTGCATGGAATATTTTCCATGTTTTCCATGGAAAAGCATGGACTTTATTCCATGCTTTTCCATGTACATGGAGTATTGGAACAAAAGTATGGATTTTTTTCCAGGGTATTCCATGTGTCTGCCAACCATAGAGGCTGGACTTTTCACCATGGTAAATAGTCCAGCCTTGATGGAATAACATGGAAAAAAATCCAGCCTAATTCCAGCATCCCTGAATGTTCTTAAAATGTAAAATTCTGAGACGGAATTCAGCACAAGAATGTTTGGGGTGGAATTTTTATGAGTTTAACATGATCACATATTTCATTTACAAAAATTTAATACATATCCTTTAGTCCAAATACAGAATAGAGCCTACATTCACTTTAACACAAACAGTTTTTTTCCAGCTGCAGGTTTGGCAGGTTCTGGTTTTTTTAGTATCCAACACTTTGTTTTTAGCAATTATTTTGCTCTTCGTCTGTCAGTGAGAAACTGTTTCAATCTTAAATTTGTTTCAAATGTTTCTGATTATTTAAATTACTATTTCTTTTATCGAAGTCCATTTTTAGTCCTCTGCCTGTGTTTCCTAGAACTTCTTGTGGTTGTGCTCACCTTTAAAGATAAAATTCATGATTAATTAAACACAGATGCGGTAATGAATTATGTTTTATTGCATATATGCAGTTATATTTCATATCTTTTAATAACATCAAATCTAATGTTTCAACAGTATTAACTATTAAATATTAACTATGCTTATGCATATTCAAAAATACTAAAGCAATGCAGTATATCTTATTTCAAAGTGCACAAGTGTTTAAAAATTTCTCTGTATAAGAATTAAGTAAATTTGTGACATTATTTATTACCCAGTATGTATTTTTTCAAGAAAAGACATGGAATAAAAAGTATTGAGATTTAAAAATATACCTTTTCAGGATTAATGCTGCACATCATTATGAAACACTGCTGGTAATTCTCACAGTCAGCACTTAAATGTATGTCCCAGCCTGCGAATGTATAATGTAAAATGTAATTTTAGATTGTTCCATTGAAAACACAACACATACATGTAAAATAACAAATGTTTATGATGACCCTGTTCAGCTGTACAAAACTACTGATTGTACCATTTAGTCCTATTTAATCAAATTGATTTAATTTGTTTAATTTGCAGGAAATGAAAAAGATCTACTAACATGTCATTTAAACAATATACACAATCATTATAAAGAAATCATTGAATAATTTATATTTTACAGATTATCCATGTATAGATTAAAAACAATTATCAGAAAAACAAACACATGAAGTTGAAAATATAAAAACAACCTTGATCTCTTGTTACAAATGTTGATAGTTTGATATATAACCTGTTTCTGAATTAATGTAACTTAAGGTTTATAAATACCTGATTCTGTTGTATATCTCCTTGTCCCAGGTGATTCTGATTGTTATCATACCAATACTTAAATACTTTAAAATCTTTAACAAAACAATATATCCAAAACTGCTAAAATATCAAGTACATCCTCTGTAATTTGCACTCTTTGCTGACCCAGATATCTTAGAATTCAAAATTTACAACAGTTACTGGACAGGTCTATCATTATGTAAAGCAGGGTTAATCTACTCATCATTTTAACTTTTATTCTTTGAGCGTAAAAGAAAATATCAAATAGCTAATAGATATATAGATTTTAAAGATCATTACAAATTTTTGTACAAAAAAGATTGCAATGTCCTTCTAGACACATTCTGCATATGAAATTTATAATGCTATCTCTCCCCAAAATAATCACATGGAACAGCCTGATCTGTCGGAATGACCAGTGGAGTAAATTAGTCATACACAGATGGTTGGGAAAATGCTGGTCAATGAGTTTTATCAGAGCTCTGATCAGTGTAGCATAAAATCTCAGTGGATGTAGTATTTATTTTCCTAAATAAAAGCAATATATATTGATCAATTTAATATAGAATATATATGAGATTCTTTCATGCAGTGTTTTTGTTTTGTTTATTTATTGATTTATTTATTGTTATCCAAAAACATGAATTCTTAGAATTTAAAAATGGCAAGCAATGCAATCCCATCTTGATTATTATAGTGTCTAAATGATAGAATCACATACTTTAATTAATTTATAGTTAAACTTAAAAGCCTGTAATTAAATGGATATTATTTCATTGTACATATTAACTTCATAATAATAATAATATGTATTTAACAATCAATTCATTTATGTCTTTAGCATAGACATTTTTTTCTGAGATACCCTTTTCCAACTACATGAAATGTATAAAGTGTGAAATTTCAAATCATTTACAGTAACTTGTATTAAAATTAATGATGATTTTATATTTTCTTCGTAAATTTACAATATTGAGCTGAATATATAAAGTAAGAATTTTCTTGTTGTAATTTTTACAAGTTTTTTCCAGCATACTTAGAGAAAGTTTAACACATTTCCAGCATCAAAAAAATCTAAGTTCCACTTTCCATGCTACATGGAAGTAAAGTCCATGGTTTTCCAGTCTTTTACCACAAATGTCCAGCCAATTTCCAGCCTATTCCAGCAATGCTGGAAATGGCTGGACAAAAAAAGTCCATATAGCATGGAAAAAATACCAATTTTCCATGAATTTCCATGGAATTCCATGCTTTTCCATAGTTTTCCAGGGTTTACCAGCCTCTCTTCCAGGCTTACCCTGGAAAATCTACACCCGGGCAATGGTACAACACATTCAACTCAAATTTGACATATGGATATGTCATAAGAAAATACAGGTCAAGTTCGAATTTGGTCATGGTTTGATGATTTTTGGCAGAGTTATGCCCCTTTTACTTTGAAAATAATATGAAATTTTCAGTTTCTGTCATTATCTCCCCAACGGTACAACACATTCAACTCAAATTTGACATATGGATATGTCATGAGAAAATACAGGTCAAGTGCGAATTTGGTCATGGTTCGATGATTTTTGGCAGATTATGCCCCTTTTACTTTGAAAATAATGTGAAATTTTCAGTTTCCGTTCATTATCTCCCAAACGGTACAACACATTCAACTCAAATTTGACATATGGATAAGTCATGAGAAAATACAGGTAAAGTTCGAATTTGGTCATGGTTCGATGATTTTGAGCAGAGTTATGCCCCCTTTTCTTTGTAAATAATATGAAATTTTCAGTTTCCGTTCATTATCTCCCCAACAGTACAACACATTCAACTCAAATTTGACATATGGATATGTTTCTGGAATGCCCAGGCCAATTTCGAATTTGGTCATGGTTCAATGATTTTTGGCATAGTAATGCCCCTTTCACTTTGAAAATAATATGAAATTTACAGTTTCTGTTTATTATCTAACCAACAGTGTTACATATTCAACTCAAATTTGACATATGGACATGTCAAAGGAATGGGCAGGTCAAGTTGGAATTTGGTCATGGTTCGATGATTTTTTGGCAGAGTTATGTCCCTTTCACTTTGAAAATAATATAGATACGTCTTAGGAATAAGCAGTTTAAGTTTGAATTTGGTCATGGTTTAATGATTTTGGACAACCTTATCTTTCTTGAATATTGGAAATTTTTTGAACTTTTTGTTTCAGCACTCATACTTTTGTGGAAATGTATGTATAGCCATTATTTTGGCTACAAATATGAAATATGCTATTTTCAAAAGGTTAAGACTGAATAATTTCAGTGCCTTGAATATTGTATGAAAATGGTTTGTGTTAACACTGAAAAGTTTAAAGGGCTTTGAACTTAAAATGAAACAATAATTTGTGCAAACAAATTTGGAACTAAATATTATAACATCTGAAATTTTGGCTGCATGCGGGGGCATCCGTGGCATGATGACACATTTCTAGTATTTTATGGATTAGACGAATGTACATGGGCTAGAAGATATTGCCAACCACTAGTCCAACTATAATCTACTATGCATGTATCTATATTGTGTTATTTTGTGTATGGGCAATATCTCCCCACTATGAGAGTCTGACTCAGAGCAAAAATATCTAAGAATGTAGCTTTGGTACATCAGTATATTTTGATTAAACAAATCATGGGCATCCGAGGATGGTACATTTGTATTTTATGGTGTAACGATTTGCCACAGTTACAATTTGCTGCAGTTAAATTTCATGCCCCCCATGTTCAAATACAAACTTTTTTACCCATATTTTCAAAGTGCTGATGAAAACCTTTTTACCATTTTATATACGTTAATTACATAAATTATTTTGAAAATTATACTAAAAAACAGCTTTTAATTTAATAAAACAAATGAAAACAACCCTCAAAATTACATTACACTTTGTAAATAAGTTAATCATAGTTAATTATATAACATTGAAATTTATACTAGAATCAACTTAAATTTATTGATTAAAAACACATGGAAACAAACATATTTTATTACCAAAATTACATAACACATTGTTAACAAAGTGAAAGTTAACAAAGTGACAAAAAACTAGTAGTATCCAATTGTGATATGTGTATAAACAGAATAGACAAGGAGGACCATGCATGCTTATAAGTTCGTTACTTTACATTGTGTTTGTAAACTCTTTTTATATGTGTCTATATTTATAAATGTAGTCTGGCAAGACACCAGAGAAAATACAGAAAATATGTTTCACTGCAATAAAAAATATTTTTTTTGCAGTGAAAATACAGAAAATGAAATAAGCATTTTATTTCATTAATATTTCACAATGTTTCATTTATAAGTATATAGAGCAATGTCGGGTATCATCAACATGTTTAGCATCATTTGGTAATAAATAAACCAAATTTCCCGTTTAGACCCCAAGTTTATTTTAGATGATTCAGTTTGCCTTTAATGTTAAACAAATTCATATGTTTGTATACTTACTTTGTTTATTAAATGCAATAACGTTCTAACAGTACAAAGACTATGTGAGGCAGTTACCGACTACTGAAGGCATTTATCGACAGGTGAAGTAAATTTTAAAAAAACTATGTTAAACCTGAAAACTGATCATAACATTAGTTTATTTCATTACTTATAACGATCTGTGAGAACAAGTAAGTGACATTACTTTATTTTGTCATAATTTTCCCTTTAAATACAGTACTCGCAATAGAAAGGATAGTTTGCAAGCTGATTTGCCGGGATTTCAAGAAGCACGGCATCCCTGGTACAAAGCACGTGCCACTGTCATTGGAATTTAAGGCACTTGACCCATTCATCATCATCATCATCAACGCTCTCTGGTGCAGTGTCAAAGAACCATAACTCTATTTTGCTCGGTTTTTGAATTATCTCCCCTTATAGAAAAATCTTGTCCGGGGCATAACTCTAAAACTATAAGAGATATCAACATGAAACTTTGTAGGTGAATAGATCTCAATGCGTAGATGTGCAGTGCATAAACAATAACTCTTTTTGTCCTAATTTTGGAGTTATTGCCCTTTGTTTATTTTAATACTTTGAACTTGAACTTTGTCAGGAACATAACTTGAAAACCCTTGGAGATAATTTGTTGAAACTTCATACAGTGGTTAGGGGCATCGAGGGGGAGTGCAGTGTCAAAGAACCATAACTCTATTTTGCCTGGTTTTTGAATTATCTCCCCTTATAGAAAAATCTTGTCCGGGGCATAACTCTAAAACTATAAGAGATATCAACATGAAACATTGTAGGTAGATAGATCTCATTGAGTAGAGGTGCAGTGCAAAAGAACCATAACTCTGTTAAGCCTTATTTTTGAATAATCTCCCCTTTTAGAAAAATCTTGTCCAGGACATAGCTGTAAAACTATAAGATATCAACATGAAACTTAGTAGGTAGATAAATCTCAATGGGTAGATGTGCAGTGCACAAGAATCATAACTCTACCTTGCCTAATTCTGGAGTTATTGCCCTTTGTTTATTTTTACTTTTTGAATTGTCCAGGACATAACTCGGAAATCATAAGAGATATCATCAAGAAACTTTGTAGGTTGATAGATCACATTGATTAGAAGTGCAGTGCAAAGAACTGTAACTCTGCCTTGCCTGATTTTGGAATAATTGCACTTTGAACTTTTTTCACGGACATAACTCTGAAACTACAAGAGGTGTACTTTCCTGTGTCCAAAACCTATTCGGGGAGCATCACCCGGCTCAAACCGGGCTCTTGTTATGTTTGGCTTCTTCTCTTTGTAATCTTTTTTTTCTTTTGTTTTCTCCTTTTCTAGTTTTTTCTTTTCTTTTTTTCTTTTCTTTTTAACTTTTCAACCAATTCAGCAGTCTTTTTAGCCTCTCTTTCCTCGAACATTGTCAGTGCTGCAGAACCAGAAATAGTTGTAGGTAATTTTTCTGAAAATCGATTTACGACTTTCCGTTGCTTTGG
This sequence comes from Ruditapes philippinarum, assembly GCF_026571515.1. Lineage (NCBI taxonomy): Eukaryota > Metazoa > Mollusca > Bivalvia > Venerida > Veneridae > Ruditapes > Ruditapes philippinarum. The sequence continues at coordinate 17,822 of NW_026859216.1, forward strand.
CTTTGGAACAGTAAGACACTGAAAAGCTACCGAAACAAAAGTTTGCCTACAAGAAACCGTATTTGGTAAGTGAACAGAAGATAAACTATTAATGAACGCAGTTTTGCAATTATTCATAGTTGGGCCATTTGCAGAAGAGGCAGCTGTGCAAGTTTCACTTGTGGTACATGTTACAGTGGTTGCAGCAGAAACTGTAACCAATTGATGCCATGAGTATTGAGTATTGTACAAGGACGTCTTCCTCCGCTGAAGTGAGGACAGTCAATGGGCCCATACCTACCACCCACTCCGCTGTTCGTCCAGACAACTTGTCAATCAACGTTGTTCTTTGTATGCCATACATTTTAGAAGCTTTATTTTTAGACATTGCACCTGTCTTAACCATGGTTAGAGCTGTTGCCAATTTTGTAGGAGAATATTGACGCCGCTTCTTAGTAAACAGTTGGCCAGACATTCTGAAATAAGTAAAAAAGCATATGTATTAAATACAAAAAAAGATATTAAATTGAAGTAAAATGGTATTATCTGATTAATTCCCCTATTGATTTTATTTAATTAGCATAAATTAATCTCTATTCGTCTTAATAACAATGAAAAACAATGAAAAACAAAGTTACAGCTTTAATTAATAAACACTAAAAATAAGGACATTTTCATTAGATAGGCATATTAAATGATTTACACAATCTGTCGATATTAGCTTTAATGGTCAATTTTTGTCGGTGTATATTCATCGACAACCCCGCTTATAATGACAAACATAATCAAAACAGTATCATTTCACTACTTGTCAAAGATAAACGTTCATGCAATCATATAAAATGGCATTTGTTGTGATTTAAACACTTTAAAGTAACGTGCAAGAAATGAATACCCGTTTTAACTGTGTGGGTAAGGCATGTTTTTAAATAAATAACGTATACGGTACCTATTTATGGCTCGCTTTCGTTGGAATGTGATTTAGGTTCTGCAGAAAAAAATGGCATCGCAGACTTCCAGGATACTTGATGACATCATAAGTGACGTAAAATAACCATTTTGTACTAAATAATGGACATGGTAATTAAGAAATAATATATCCCAAACTGTGATTTTATTGCTCAATAAACATCACTGTTTGGAGTTCGGATGAGGGGAAGTATAGCCCGAGTGATATAATAATGTGCATCCGAACGACAAACAGTGATTTATCAAGCAATAAAATCACTGATTTGGATATATTATTTCGATTCTAACACGATATCAACAAATAAATGCTTGCGGTACCTGATATTAAACTAAATTGCGCCTGATTTGTTTCCGTACTTATTGTCAACGGGTCACAATTTTAGTGGTTACGTCATGTGAATAATGATTACATCACATGTCTAAATATAGAATGTCAAACAGTGACTTTATAGCATAATAACACACACTTTCGGTTCTTCTATGTTCAATATGGAAAAATGCATGTCGTGTTGAAATACATTATAATTATTACTGTCCATAACTACCGATAATCGTTAATATCCCAGAGCTCCAGATAGCGTGCGTATAAGCGTAAAATACGCATAGAAAAATCTAAAATACGCATCACTTTCAAAATTCGTGCGTCAAAGTTACGCACAACAAAATGAAAATACGCTTGTATGTCAAAATTTAAGCGTGAAAGAATAGAAGTGTAAACATTTGATATTTAGAAAGAGGATGTTTTGAGCATAAAAATACAATATATTTCCATTTTATTGCATTGAAAACTAAAAATTCTGTTGTCAACAACGCATGTTAAAAACGAAAGTAGCAGGAAGTACAGAAGGGAGGTAACTCCCGTAAATCAACCTGTGAAATTATTGATAAAATTTGTGCCAGATAATCATCGTAGGAGTTAACATAGTATTTGTTTTATGTTTATCAGCTGAAAAGTGTTTTTCAGTATTTTAATCCCATCAACACCTGTAAATTTAACACCTTTTTTCAGTATTTTAATCCTATTAACACCTTTATTGTGAGAGATATAGATCATTGGACAGTGAATGATATACACCTGTAATTATGTTAAGGTCTACTGGTTGGGGACCACCATAACCGGACAACCACCAAACCCGGACGGCCCCGAAAATGCTTAATTTAGTAATTATTTTGTTCAGTGGATGTCAGTCACTTTTTTCTGAACAGTAAATGAATGTTTCTTTTAAAATTAAGTAAATAAATTTATATTGCAACCTCAGTAAATGGTAATATTTTGATGTCTATTTCAAGAATGTTAACGTTGAGATTTGGGGGTCAAGAAAGCAATGCCTGACCTCATATACCAGCTATAATTATTTGCAGAGTAAACAATAGCATATCCAAAACTTCAGCATTTGTTGCTGAAATATTGTATATCATGTTAAAAATCAAAACACCCAAGCTTTTATCTGAATTAAATCACGTCATGTACATATCTGTCCGGACTCATGGTACTGTAGTGCAGACAATTTAGGTAATTTTGATACCCTCCTTGTCGAGCCTCAGAGATAAGTGTCTATACAATTAGAAATAAACAAACTAGTTTGTTAATTAGGAGAAGAACCTAGCTGAACTGTGTCAAATTTGCTGGGCTCTAGGTTAAAAATTATGAAATCTGTACGGAAAAATGTTCAAAAAGTGTCCGGTTGATGGTCCCCAACCAGTAGCTTGTGATGTTCCTTTATTTGTTAAATAGTGAATAAGGTGGAAACAAATATGTTCTAGAAAATAAATATAAACAACAACCGGTATGCAAAAATATTCCACATTTACTTTTTTACGAAATTGATTTAAAAACATGTAGTCATTAACTTGAAACAATATATAATACAAAATAACTAATACAATACTTATTCATCAACACCTTTTCACAGCTATTTTAATCTAATCAACACCAAGGAATTAATAAACTGCTCAATTATCACTGGCAGCAAACTTAATGCATACATGTGTGTATTGAACTTTTTTCATTATACAAAAGTTTAGCAATAAGAATTTTTATTAATCATTGTTTGCTTATAAATTTCATTTTTATTTATTAAAAAAAAAATAATATCTTATGATTATCCTAATCAAGTAAATTATTCATTAATTTTTTTCAATGACTAAACACATTAAAAAGTATACATTACATCTAACTAAAAAATCAGAATCATTAACTAATATCATCATTGATGAATTATTATTATATGTTAAAAAAAAGGTTGTCTAATTCAATTTATATCAATTGATAATAAAGTTACAAATTTATTAAACATCTAAATACTTCAATAAAATATTTTTTTCTCTAATTTATATTAATATTTGATAATAAACTTACCGATTTATTGTTGCTGATGATGCTAACAAAATTGAAACTTGAATTAAACATCAGAATACTTCATTAAGTATTTTTCTCTCTAATTTATTACAATTTATAATAAACCTACCCATTTATCTAACATCTAAACACTTCAATAAAATATTTTTTTTCTAATTTATATCAATTCATAATAAACTTACCCATTTATTTATCATCTAAATACTTTAATAATAATGTAATTATAAAAATAACAATGGGGAGGAACTGTCTTCTAATTTGCAAATATGCAGACAGTTCTCCCCCAAAATAGGGAGAGAATCGTCAGGGAGGAAACGTCAGGAGAGGAACTGGTAAGGGAGAGAATAGTCTGACTACCGTCTACAGTTACGGACACTTCTCTCAGACCAATATTTTTTAAAGGAAAGATGAAAAAAATCTTTGTTTATTTTTTCTTTTATTCTAATTTCAACTATAATTGTTCAAACTGGAGTACATGATAAGATAATTGCCAACAGAAATAAAGAAAGAAAAATATTGACTCCTAGAAAATAAAATAATTTCAAGGCATCCACTCCTTCATTTTGGCTTTTGACCTCCTAAAATCTAATACTTTTCCTTCTATACCTAGCCCTATATAATGTGACTTCCAATATCAGAGATTTTGAAGTCCTTGACTTCCAAATTTTGAAAATAGAAATCCTGATAATTTTGCTGTGTATCCTTAACTTGAGTTCCAGTATACTCTGGAAGTCTGACTTTACATGGCATGTTTTGTATTGTTTCACATTGAATCAGTATTTTATTTGTAAAGGGTTTTCTAAAAAAAGAAAATAAACAAACAAACAAAAACAACAAGTTTAATTTGCTTATAAAAAATGCAAAATGCTTCTTTGACAGATTTTACCCCTTAAGTTTTTCAGAATTTGCATTTTACCCCTCACTCTAAATTTTGAGGGGTAAAAACCCTTTGGCCAAAAAAATTATCTGGAGCTCTGTATCCGATGTTGCTCTATATATAAATATATATTTGTATGTAAAACATCAAAAGACTGTATTATTAATTAACACCCCTGAAAATGTTTGAATTGCAAAATTCTGACAATATGCACCAAGGCACTTGATGACTAAGCTTCTGTGAAACATTAAGGGTGACAACCCGGTAGCATTGCAACGTTCTGTCAGTTGTTTTTCTTTGGTAATCATACTTATGTTTAAACATGTGGGTACGGTACATTTTTTATGACATTCAACAGAATAACAATTACATGTTTACAGTTGTTGTTCTTTTTAAAAAAAATAAATTAGATTTTCTGTATATTTTAGGAAGTTTTGGAAAGCAAATTGTTATGTAGCTTGACACCTGAAATCAAAGAAAGCCTGACAAAGAAGAAGAGATGGCTTCCTCGGGAGGTACTATTTCACTTAAGATATATAAATCGTATTTCATAGTCATTTTCTTCTTTACTTTATACAAGTAGTACATGCTGCAGCTTCTTCCACTGTTAGGAAATGTTGCTTAAATCTCTGAGATATATAAAATACAGTAAAGCATGAACATTTACATGATGTTCAAGTGTTAAAGATTTATTTTATTGATCGTTGTACTAATTTCATGTTGTTTTTTTCTTCTCTCAAGCCATTTCTTAAAGGGACTCCTTGAGGTTTTTTGACATGATGAGACTGGAAATTATTATACCCCCAAAAACGAAGTTTGGGGGGGTATATAGGAGTCACCCGGTGGTCGGTCGGTCGGGCGGTGGTTCGGTCCAGACGTCCGTTGCATTTTCCTTGTCCGGAGCATAACTTGAAAACTAATGGTTGGAATTCAATATAACTACATACAATGGTCAAGCACATTGAGAGGAAGTGCAGTGCACAAGAACCATAACTCTATCATGACTAATTACAGAGTTATTGCCCTTTGTTACTTTTCCTTGTCCGGGGCATAACTTGAAAACTACTGGTTGGAATTCAAAACAACTTCATACAATTGTCAAACACAATAAGGGGAAGAGCAGTGCACAAGAACCATAACTCTATCTAAAGTAATTACAGAGTTATTGCCCTTTGTTGCTTTTCCATTGCTTTTTTTTTTGTCCGTTGCATTTTCCTTGTCCGGAGCATAACTTGAAGACTAATGGTTGGAATTCAATATAACTACATACAATGGTCAAGCACATTGAGAGGAAGTGCAATGCATAAGAACCATAACTCTATCTTGACTAATTACAGAGTTATTGCCCTTTGTTACTTTTCCTTGTCCGTGGCATAACTTGAAAACTACTGGTTGGAATTCAAAACAACTTCATACAATTGTCAAACACAATAAGGGGAAGTGCAGTGCACAAGAACTATAACTCTATCTAAAGTAATTACAGAGTTATTGCCCTTTGTTGCTTTTCCATTGCCTTCTTTTTTTTGTCCGGACCATAACTTGAAGACTAATGGTTGGAATTCAATATAACTACATACAATGGTCAAGCACATTGAGAGGAAGTGCAGTGCATAAGAACCATAACTCTATCTAAAGTAATTACAGAGTTATTGCCCTTTATTACTTTTCCATTGCTTTCTTTTGGCTGGACCATAACTTGAAGACTAATTGTTTGAATTCATTATAACTTCATACAATGGTCCAGCACATTGAGAGGAAGTGCAGTGCACAAGAACCATAACTCCATTTTGACTTATTACAGAGTTACTGCCCTTTGTTTCTTTTCCTTGTCCAGAGCATGACTTTAAAACTACTGGTTGGAATTCAAAACAACTTCATACAATGGTCAAGCACAATAAGGGGAAGTGCAGTACACAAGAACCATAACTCCATCTTGACTAATTACAGAGTTATTGTCCTTTGTTACTTTTCCATTGCTTTCTTTTGTCCGGACCATAACTGGAAAACTTATTGTTGGAATTCATTATAACTTCATACAATGGTCAAGCACATTGAGAGGAAGTGCAGTGCATAAGAACCATAACTCCATCTTGACTAATTACAGAGTTACTGCCCTTTGTTACTTTTCCTTGTCCAGAGCATGACTTGAAAACTACTGGTTGGAATTCAAAACAACTTCATTCAATGGTCAAGCACAATTAGGGGAAGTGCAGTGCACAAGAACCATAACTTCATCTTGACTAATTACAAAGTTATTGCCCTTTGTTACTTTTCCTTGTCCAGAGCATAACTTGAAAACTACTGTTTGGAATTCAGTACAACTTCATACAGTTGTCAAAGACATTCAAAGGAAGTGCAGTGCACAAGAGCCATAACTCCATTTTGACAAAATACAGAGTTACTGCCCTTTGATACTTTTCCTTGTCCGGAGCATAACTTAAAACGTACTGGTTGGAATCCAAAACAACTTCATACAATGGTCAAGCACAATAAGAGGAAGTGCAGTGCACAAGAACTATAACTCTATCTTCAGTATTTATAGAGTTATTGCCCTTTGTTCTTTTTCTTTGTCTTTCTGGACTTATTACAGAGTAATTCAATTAAACTTCCTCAATGGCCAACCACATTGAAAGGAAATGCAACATAGTTACATGAACCACAATTATCTTTAATTGCCCACAACCATAACTCTATGTTTCAATTCTTTTACAAGGTATTCTGTTACTGGTAACATCCTCATTTCCGAAGCAGACTTGTGGGGGTATTAATCACATTTAGTGATAGTTCTAGTTTTTTCTTAAATCAATGTTCCATTTGATATAGGTCAAGACCAATAACTTGAGTGCAAAATTTAAGTCCATTTGCTTACTGTATTTTACCAGAATAATTATTCTAATTGTAAAAATGACCCAAAATTGAAAAGCATTGCAATGTTTTTCACTCAAATTGGTCTAAGAATAGCACGAAATTAAATACTATTTTCAAATATATTTTTAGTACATGCATATTTCTTTATTATCTTTTGCAGACCTTTCTGTATTAAATGCCCAGGCTGATCTATGAAAGAAAATTGAAATTTACTTTTTAGCTCGACTATACGAAGTATATGGAGAGCTGTCCTACTTGCCCCGGCGTTAAAGTTAAAGTTTTGGTGCAGTAAAATATTTTTCATTATAAATTTGTCATTTCTTAAGGTATCAACTTAAAACTTCAAATATATGTTCCTTACCATCAGCCACATCTTATGTGACAAAGTTCATAACTCTAGCACCAATATTTTCAGATTAATCTCTTCTTGAACTTAGAATTTTCCTCAAAAAATACTATTTCTTACTGTTACTTCTATATTTCTTAAGGGATCAACCTCATACTTCAAATATATGTACCTTATTATCATCCCTATCTTATGTGACAAGGTTCATAACTCTAGCACCAATATTTTCAGATTTATCTCCCCTTGAACTTACAATTTTCCTTAAAAAATATTTTTTTTACTGTAACTTATTTATTTCTAAAGGGATATACTTCATACTTCAAATATATGTACCTTATCATCATCCACATCTTATTTGACAAGGTTCATAAATCTAGCACTAATATTGCAAGAATTATCTCCCCATAAACTTAGATTTTTTACTAGAAAAATGTTATTTTTTACTATAACTTTTTTAGTTTTAAAGGTATCTACCTGAAACGTCAAATACTTATTCCTTATAATCAATTACATTTTATGTGACATTATTTCTTGCTTTCCAGTGTTTTATTGTAATATATCAGATGATTATATTCTGATAAACCACTAGTGAAATTTATAAAATATAATTTTCACTGTAGCCGGACTATATCTGAATGCGAATGAAAAGAATATCATAACTAGATGGAATAACAGGCAGAAAAAAGGCTGTCATACGTAAATTTTGCTTCTTTAGGAAAAGAAAGTAGATGTCACTATAAATCATGTTAAAAATGTAACAAAGTTAGAGAACTTTAACAGAACTATATTTCAAAATCGATCATGTGATGTCATGATGTGATGACGTCACAAAGGAGAATGCGCGACGTTACGCGGCAAAATCAATAAAAAATACTTCAAATCACTTAAAAAGCATGAAATAAAAAGAAAATTTATTTGTTTTACATATAAGACTGAAATATATTTCATTCGTGAACACCAGGTATTATATTTTCACTCGTGGCTTAGCAACGCCACTCGTGAAAATATTGCATCTGGTGTTCACTCAGTGAAATTATATTTTAATCTTACATGCAAAACAAACAAATGTCCTCTATATGTTCGTAACTCTTTAAGCAATATTTACAGATTTATCTTTCTTTGAACTTAGGATTTTCTTTAAGAAATATTATAACTTCTTTACTTTTTAAGGTATCTACTTCATACTTCAAATATATATTTCTTATCATTACACACATGTTGTGTGACAAGGTTCATAACTCTAGCATGACTATTTCTAGAATAATCCCCCTTGATCTTGGAATTTATGTTAACAAATGATATGATTTTACTATAACTTAATACACAATTATTAATTTGTAATACATAATTTGTTTTCTTTCAAAGTTTTGTCCTCCTTACTGCGTCCAGTATTTTATTAGTCAAGCTTGGCTGTCTCCTGTGACAGCTCTTGTTAGGTTTTGGACCTCAGTGGAGTTCTGAATAGATTAACTGTAAAATTGGCTTTTTATTTTTCTTGCATATTTTAAAATCTTTGTTCAAGCTTGTGAAATTTTATCTCACTAGAGCACAAAGAGCTCAGAGGTGTGCTTTTGTGATGGCAGTGT
>NW_026859217.1:0-33807 GCF_026571515.1 Ruditapes philippinarum
CTACGAGCAAACGAAAATCATTCAATCTGTAATTTTCAAAATGATAATTCTTGAAATCAAACTGAACATCTGAATATCTACCTCTAAAATCAACTTGTTTATTACATAGCAGCCGGTGGTTTGTTAGAACAATTCTAAGGAAAACACTCGCTGTTACCTTTACTATACATGTAAATATCTAAGAACGAATATATGAATGTATTGTTTTCACTGCATTTTGCAATTCAAAATGGCTGCAGATGAACCATTATACTTAACAGTGGTACTTAAGGATTACGGCCCCTAATAAATCGGTAAATATCGGGTAAAAATGTGAAACGTCGTAGAAGGCTCGAAGCTACGCCACTTATCGTAAACCCTATTTTTAGCGACTGTGACGTCAGTTTTCACAGGAAGCAATATGGCCGCTCGCTTGCGAAACTATCGTGGCCGGTACGCCAAAAAAAAAAACTAAGAAGTTTGAAAGGATATCTTATCCTACAATGTTCAAAAGATTTCGATACTGACATTATGCAATGCAGTCTACTTAAACTCATTGTAGCTCTTCACAATATCATACCTTTAACTATAATATAAAAATGGCAATCGGCTTTGTTCTTGTTTAGGTCCTCGGCCATATACGTCACCTTTGTTGTGCCAATAGGAAACCGTTCAGGTGGCATTACCGCTGGTATGGAAGATAATATTGGAACGTATCCGGAATTATCTACTGCTAAAGGTACCTGAAATGTATTATACATTATATAGAATCATAGGAGATTTTTCCTTCTCATTTTTAACAGTATAAAATTATACCAGGTTCTACAAGAGTGCATAAACAAGAGCCATCGCCGGGCGGGGTAACGCTCGATTTTTTTGATTTTTTCTAAATGCAAACAAATAAAAGGTTCAACCAAATCTTTAAAAAGAAAATTAATTGAAGAACAGAAATTAGTTTGTTTTTTTTTAATTTCAATAAGAAGGTCTATTCACACTTATTGTTTTGTCCAAGTATGAATCATCACCATAATGTTTAATTATCATCCGCGCAGTCTGATCAGGATCCATGATGTTCGCTTACCAACCCTTTTACAAGTAGAGAAAATAATAGCAAACAGCATGGATCCTGATCAGACTGCGCGGATGCGCAGGCTGGTCTGGATCCATGCTGGTCGCAAACGCATTATGTTGGTTTTGTCGTGACGCGGCTCATTTTTTTCACATTGACACAATAACTTTCCAGGTAACAGTTTCAAACAAAATTTTATACTTTCTTAAATTTCTTTGAAATGTTATGCAAGATTAAAATTTGCAATTGATTTTTTTCTTTCTTTTTAATCTTTTGATTTGTTTTATTTTTTCTTGTTTTTGTTGTTGTTTTTTCTGTTAAATTTTGGGTCATCGTCCACGTTTCTATTAACACAAGTCATACGGACGGTAACTCTTAGTAAATTTGTTTACTGGTCAAATTTTATCATCTATAAATTTTTCTCGGAATGGGCGGTTCAAGTCAAGATATCATCAACACGTCATATCACAAATGTCACTTGTTTCAAATGATGATGGATACTCTGGTTTTCGTCTTACCTACGCATTGACTAATATCTGAAGCTGGTGCCCAAACCCCTTCTGGAAGACACTGTTTACTGTGTGGTCCAATCAGTGAATATCCTGGATGACATGTGACTGAACACGTGGTTCCGAATGCTACGTCACCTGCAGTGCATGCCGGGGGATAGATACTTCCATCTCGCACAATCGAAAGTGGTCTGCATGTAACCTCTAATAAAAACGAATCATAGTTTTATCGTTTTTATCAACATTGCCCGAAGATAAATGCAAATGGTACAAAAAGCAATTGTTTCGTGTTATTTTTGTGTTGTGTCATTTTCGGAATTGAGGTTAGGGTGTATGCAAGTCTGCTATTATTTGGTGCCATATGACATTTCAAAACACTAATTTTAAATACATTTTTACCAAGATCAATTTGTCAAAATTATCTATGAAAACTGAATATTTGTTGTTGTTTTTTTTGTTATTGTTTTTGGGTTTAACGTCACATCGACACAGTATAGGTCATATCGCGACGTTCCAGTTTTACTGGTGGAGGAAGACCTAAGGTGCCCTTCCGTGCATTATTTCAGGCACGAACGGGCACCTGAGTAAGCTAGCTTGATAGCTTCCTCACATGAAAGAATCAAAAGTCCCTGTCGGGATTCGAACCCACAGCGGTGAGGGGCAAGTGGTTTGAAGTCAATGACGTTAACCACTCGGCCACGGACGCACCTGAAAAAATGGAATAAGTTGATTACTATATTATAATAGAGTATCATCTAGGTCAGTCAGTGCACCTAACAATATTCCATCCCTTAATTATATGTAAAAAGTATAGTTATTTGGCGATAATGCTTAAACGATATTTATGAAAGACAATCTAATTTCTTACCTCTGCACCGTGTATTTATTCCAGTCCAGAACGCTATGGCGAGGCATGTGCGTTTTCGGGAACCAACCAGTTTGTAACCAGTGTCACATGTAAATCTACACACGGTGTTGAAACTGAAGTCGTCTGTATCACAAATCATGATTCCATTTTTCGGGGTCATCAACGCTGGACAAGTTTTCACTAAAATTTGGAGAGTCAAAAAAAATATAGTAGAATTATAATTCATGTCTTGAAACTAAGATAAATCCTCTGTCCTCAATGTCAAAAAGCTTATTTATCTACATAATTATGTATCCTTTCTTAGTTTAAACAATATTTATTTCAATTTATTCAAAATAAATATATACAGTTTAATCAAATACATTTAATCACACTTATATCCTTCTTTACTTCGATAAGTCCACGCTATATAGCCCTGTGTTAATATAAGAAAAAACATACTGATCATTAAGTTGGTTTCAGAAAAAGAAACTCAGATTATTACCTCTGTAGTCATCACGGCTAGAAAGCATTATAAACTAGAAAAATATGTTACAAATCTAAGTATATTGCATTAACTTACTAATACATTCAGTTTCGGTGCCGGACCACGTGCCGTCCTCTCTACAAATTCTCAAACTGCTTCCACGTAGCTCGTATCCAGGCTTGCACCGCAGACCACAGGCCGCATTAAACACGTGTTTGCACTTGTCGTTAACAAAGTAGCCGTTCTTTGGTACTTCAAGTGATGGACATTTTAACACTGTGTAAGTAAAAGAAATCATCAGGTTGTGAGTGACATCGTTCGACATTGTTGATAAAGATACATGTAAAACAGCAAAATATATCACGTGACAGAGATCTGGAGCAAGCATGCCGTCAGTTTAAAGATTTGAAAATTAACATATTTAAAACATTAAAGTACCCGGTACAATAATAAAAACTGGTTTATAATTATGGTAGTTTTGTAAGGTACCAGTATAACGTCACGTTCAATCATATAACGTCACGTCCACGCATTGTCCGCAATGCACTTTTTCCGTCGACGAAACAATTTGATAAACAACGGTGTTGGTTTCAAGAAGTGGTACTTTGGAACAAGTCACATATGTTGTAGATCTATATTAAAATTATATTGACGTCCTTAATACACACCTATCGCAAATCATTCATGGTTCCTATTTAGTTATATCAAGTTCGCTGACTACTTCTAGTGCCGCTTGCACACTCATAACTAAAATAGTGTACGGTTGGGCACTTCTGTGATATGAACACGACTAAAACAGTACCAGTGCACTTATACGGAGTACAAGACGGAACAAATATATACGACCGGCGCCCAATGACAAATAATTATATAATATACCTGCACAGCCTTTGTTTTAAAGTTCCTGTAACCCTTTTCCGACACACGCACGTTGGTGAACCCATGTGGCCCCCTGGGAACTGTGATTTGATTTTCAATCCGCGGCATTTTAATACACGTTAACACATCTCCTGGAATTTTTTCGGGCTTATATGTTCCTGATGGGCATTCTACAAGGAAAGGTGAAGCATGATTCTATGAACAATACATTCTAACATGAATATTCTAACTACAACGGGAGCAACTGAGGTTTGTTATCGGTCAATAACTTGTGTGCAAAATAAATTTCAGATCATGTCCTCACTCGATCTATGTAAGATTTTCAAATTATATGTTTAACGCTTTTTAACCCTGGAACAAACTGTCCATGTAGCTTATAAATACCGTTAAATCAGCTGTCAATGTTGCATAAATATAAATGGATTCGATATTTCTATAGACTCGGAGTTTACTCTTAAATTCTATATTATTATCTATAATACAGTCTATAACTATTTACTCTGTATCATAAATGCCCCTCTATTATTAGACGACATGAACTAACATTGTGTAAGAAGTTATTAAATTGAGCCGCGTCACGACAAAACCAACATAGTGCGTTTGCGACCAGCATGGATCCAGACCAGCCTGCGCATCCGCGCAGTCTGATCAGGATCCATGCTGTTCGCTTACCAACCCTTTTACAAGTACAGAAACTGATAGCGAACAGCATGGATCCTGATCAGACTGCGCGGATGCGCAGGCTGGTCTGGATCCATGCTGGTCGCAAACCCATTATGTTGGTTTTGTCATGACACGGCTCAATTGTCTGAAACACTTCTTATTCAGCGTAATTTACTCAGGACTCGAAAACAAGACTATAACCAATTACTTTCTTTTCGTGTATTGGAATGCTTACATTTACATATATTTAAATTGGATTGCAAACAATTAAGTGTTCAAAACTATCATAATTTTAACGGAATAAATATAATTGTGGGAACAACCTACCTTGACATCCTCCGAACAGACCGTTACCGAAATATCCAGCGGGACACATGCACTCATATTTGCCAGTATGTGTGCCACAATTGCACGTGGCGACCGTGTCACAACAATTCCTGCCTACACACAAACGGTTACATTTCCAAGGAACTTGCTCAATATACCTTCCGGAAGTCAAATCTGCAAAACACTTAGAAAGTTGTTTGATACCGCTGTGCGGTAAGGGGAATAGTTTTGTTGTTTGTTTGTTGTTGTTGTTGGTTGTTGTTGTTGTTGGTGGTGGTGTGTTGTTGTTGTTGTTGTTGTTATTGTTACTATTATGCAGGAATGTGGATAAATGCCTTTATAAAACAACCAACCAGGCTCATTCTAACGAGATATTAATATTATGAGCGTCCATGTATCCTTTGTTAGTAAGTCGAGAAAATAAAGATCTTTTTAAAATAATGAATTTTCGGTGAGCCATGTCACCCATGGGTCATTGTCATTTGAAGCTCATTCCTACATTATCTTATCAGTTAGTGTCTGCAATTATATACCATACCATTCAATTTGTTTTTAAATCATTTTTAAAATCACAAATCATGCAATTCATCGGCAAAATATAGACAGATTTCATATCATATAACAGAAACGGAAAATAATAACGTGCCTTCATGTAGAGCTCTTTTCGCAAGTGCTTCAAATTCCTCAAAACTGTCTAGAATGTAGGTCGACTCGTTCTTTGGATGAGAAGCAAAGTCGTACAGTTCTCTTACATTCCCGTTCTGTATTCCAAACGTAAATATCTTAATTCCCTGTTGCCTAAGACTTTGGGCAACCGGTCTAGGGTTTCCGCCGTTAGAGAAGCCATCTGTTACTAAAAATATCGCCTTGTTCGATGTCTCTCGGGCATTTGTCAAGACTTTCTGAATAATAAAGAATAGCAAGATAGCGATTTGAATACCCTTGGACAATGCAATTGTGGATTTGAAAATAATGAAACACAAAATGAGAGATTGTATATTTCATTTAATTGAATATGTCCTAAGTCATACTACTAAGTCATACATACTATGAATTTTACTCGCTTGTCATCAATAGATGTTAACACTGACTATTCTTTAAATTATTTCCACGATAAACTAAAATAAAGTTTTCTTTAATTTTCATTCCATTTTACATTTTCATTTTCTGGAATCCTTAGTTTCGTAAACAATGAAAACAACAACAAATAGACCCCCCCCCAGCACCGACTTAAGCAGTATCAAACTATGTAACATTTAACGAGAGTGCAGCTAAATTTACAGGTATGGTAAAGAAAAAAACATATTGTGCGATCATTATTGTTATTACAAACATTACTTGAACACTCCTTTTTATTGTTTATTTGTTTGTTTATGTTTGTTTGTTGTTCTTTTTACCATAATTCATTTTCAGCTATAGAAACACCGCCATGTTTTCTCAATCAATTACATGTATTTTCAAAGGTCAATTGATCTACCCAGTAAGTATTTTTATTTCATTATCATCCAATTTTATATAAAAAAAGCTTAAAGATGAATCGTTCTCATGAAACAGAATTAAAAAGGTATTAATATATATTTTAGAATGGCAATGAAAAACAAGTATGCAAACAATAATCATTGATTAGATTTATTGTACATTATAACAAATGCTTAGAGTTAACTCAATTGATGTTCAATTACTTTTTTGTTTGAACTGCTCTTGCTTTTTTTACACACACACACTAAGGTCCTTGGGAAACATTCCATCTTTCATTGTCGAAGAATTATTTCAGGTGCAAGTGGTCATTTATATTTTGTAGCACCACTGACCTTTTGAAGTTAGCTAGATAGCTTCCTTATATCAAAATATACAAAGTCCTGGGTTTGATTCTTACACACCATGCTGTGACCTTAACAATTTTAAGGAATATACATAACGCACTAATCAGTAGGTCCTTACTTAAATCAGTAGGTCATAACTTAGTTTGATGTTAGCATTATATGGAACACTAGTCTGAATTCTCAAAATTTTATAAAAGTGAAACTCTAAGTGCACTTAAGACCATTAAATGTCTGGTAAATTCGGTATACCGTTAGCTAAAGGAATGCAATATTAAGAATTTAACCTCGTACAATTGTGCAAATAAGCTTTCTTGATATTATTTAATTTATTTCAAACAAAATTTACCTTAGCTTCCAAGAGAGCTCCTAGAGTATAGGTACCTCCGCCTGAATATGTTATTTTCTTCAAATCTTCTTCAAGAAGGGAACATTTGTGCCGGTCTTTGTGGTCGTCTGCTAAATAGTCCACGTGACGAATCACGCGCCCACGTGAGGAAAACGTAATAACCGAGACGCGTGTGTGATTAACATCAACCGTAAAATCTGACAAAAGTTGTTTTACGAATTTGATTTCTTCTCTAAAGTTGTTCTCCCCGACACTTGTAGAACTGTCAACTAGAAAAACCAGATCAATTTGTTTGTTCGCTGTTTTCTTTAGCTCTTGAATGTGGCCTGTGTGAAAGATAAACATAAAATTATTGTTTTTTTTTTTAATGACAAACAGTTTCAAGAATGAGTTCATGGACAATTACCGGCACTCGATTTTTAATGGTGTTATGTTCCGCGTAATGTGTACGTGTGCTTCGGTACGAATATGGGAGTTTCGCTATGCTCAACAAAAAGCGACCGTTCGCATGCCTACTAAACAGTGGCTCTTTCTTATTTTGGTGATCTGTTTAAATGAGAGCCAACGACACTTCCGTTATAGAGCCATCGACCAAAACAAAGCAGAAAAAGGTAAACGCAGTTTATAAAATCATCCGATTTTAAAAAATATGCTTCTTTTTCAAAGATCGAAGAATGCTATGCCACGTAGAACATTTTTCTCATCAGGCTCTCATTTAAACAGATCACCAAAATGTGAAAAGTAGGCGTGGTTTGGTACACAATAATTGCACACCCAAACTTTGACCAGTTTATATGGGTAAGGAAATGCAGTGCGTATGTGATACATGTTCGTAAGTGACGCAGATAACGCTCGTACGTAACAGAGATATGTGGCTTGGGCGCTTTTAATCAAAGGCACGAGTATCGGGCCTGGGAAGAAAATATGACCACATTGATAAAAAACCTCTGTGTTAATCTTAAATGTGTAAAAAACCAACAAAAATAATGCCCCCTTGAAAATATACTATAAGTTTACTTATAATATATTTTTAAGGGGGCATTTTTTTGATACATTTGTGATGAACGCAGAGATTTTGTATCAATGTTGTCATATTTTCTTCCCACGTCCGATACTCGTGCCTGTGCTTTTGATATGGAGATTGCCTCTAATGAATTTCCCCGCAAAAAGTTGTGCTCTTTTGAGAAAGCATATGAAACTGTGTGAGCTTAGCAATGAGCATTCTTTTGTCAGCATTTTTGTTGGACAACTGCGCATTTCTCTCCTACCTAAATACAAATACATTTTGTTTCTTTTTCCTGTCTTTTTTAAATTTGTGTTTTAGTTGAGAGGCCATCTTTGTGTTGTCGTTGTTTTTGTTGTTTATTTGTTGCATTTTTTGTGTGTGCAGAACTTTATGTAATAGAATCATGTTAATTACTAAAATAAAACAAATGACATGCCAACTTATATGAGCATTATTTAAGGCGTTCTCTATACTACTACTTCATTTTATTTATTTATTTTTACAATACATAAATATGGTATTTATTATTTTAATAAATCAACTCACCTTTTAGGATATTTCCAAGCGTTTCTACTTTAGATTTAGAATCCACTCTCGTAGAATGTGGTTTCTGTAAATATTGATTATAATTGAATTTTACAACTTCCTCATAATCGTCATAGTCCTGATAAAATTCCGTAAATCCGTCACTTAAAACAATTACGTAACACACCAACAACAAAACAACTTTCATCTTTTATAGCTTTTATGTTCGAGCAACAAAGAAAGGTAAACTTTACAGCTTACAACTTCCTTCAATGATTTTAGTCTTTTCTATACCGTATGCTGTTCTCGCATATTTGATATACAGAAGAAAAAAAAACTACTTTTCATTTCAAGTTATTTTTTTTATTAAATAATAACAACATATGTTTTATATACGTGTGCATAAGGTACACTGGAGTCGTAAAATATATCGTAATTCCTAGATAAACAGGTTTTGGTTCAATATTTTGTTTACATTATTTAGAGATTGAATAAATAGACTTGAAATGCTATGCCAATGATATGGGACAAAATTGTAAAACTAGCATCAAATTTCACTTCTGTTTACTGTAGTTTAAAACATTCTAAGATAAGAAGAATCTATCAGAGATGTATTATCAATGTTATTGATTTATCTATCTATTTATAATGCTTCCTTGATTGCCTGCCTTGCCTTGTATTTTATTTATTTATTTTCTTTTATTTATCTTTTATTTTATTCTTTATCATTTTTTTGTAAATCCGTTTTTAAAATAGTTTTGTTGGTAATTAATAATTTATTTGTTTTGTAAATAATGTCAATATTTTTGTCTTTCGAATAGTAAAACCTTTTTTGTGTAAGATTCTAAAGTCCATGTGTCACAGGGTAAGGAAAATGCATGCATTCATTCATTCATATTTAATTCTCTCTTAAATATTTTTCTACAGATCCCCTATAATTATCTGGCCTCAACACACTAGCGCTAGTCAGATTTTTTGTCGGAAAATAGACAGTCCAAACTGCAGTAAAAAAATTGTTGCAATGAAAGCTATATACAATTTGCAAGTCGGAGATAAACGCATCATAAATACGAAAGATAAGGTTATCAGACGTATTCATCAATTTGTTTATTATTAAGTGAAATTGCACTTTGGCATAGTGCAGGGCTAGGAATCAAATATTTGCCGCCATCTTTAAATGAAAATTTTTACTTTTGTGTTTTACTCTTTTTGTTGGAAAATACTGAAAACAAGATATATGTATGAACACAGTTTATTTTGCTTTATCCACTGTTCCCCCCCTCAAAATCAACAATATACTTGTTTCAGAGTTTACGATTAACTTAAAATTATAATTTTGCATCATTTTCTAAAATTTCAATTGAAACAAATGTTTATTTTCCAAAAAATATATTTTTTGTACAAAATGTTACGACGCAGTTGAAAATAAAATATGATACAGCGCAGTTGTATATTTTAATTGTAGGCTGTATAATGGTTGTGGCACTGTTAATGTCGCACTTGCCGCTAAATGTCGCACATTTGCCGCTAAATGTCGCAACCGCCGCTAAATGTCGCACAATCATTTGCCGTTTAATATCGCAATGTTAACGTTAAATGTCGCCCGAATTTCCCTTACCATTAAATGTCGCAACACTACCGTTAAATGTTGCAAGATATAATTTTATGTTTAACTCGATTTTTATTGTTTTATTGTATCAATTAAATATGCCTACTGAAGACGAATTATTTCTGTTTGAAAGCAGTTGACTTTTTTATACTAGTATATGAAAATGCGCTACAATTTAGACGACGATAATACACATCTTGTAAGTAATATATATTGTTTTGCGTTCGATTTTTAGCTGATCTTATGCAAGTACATATAGATAATTATACAACTGTCTACTATTTGGATGAAACTGCAAAATTGGCATTGTTCTGTAAATAGTTGTGTACAATCATGTTTGTAATATTGGCAGAAGAGATAGGCTAACGGCCTGGCTGCCTGAGGCAACGGAATGATGGCCTAGTAGACTGAGGAGGCAAATTGTCTCGCAGTCGGAAGAGGAAACCTAAATTGTTGACGACCGGCCTTTGCCTAACGCCCTAAAATCCTAACGTCGGCAGTCCAACATCGATATCATCCTTGCAACCTGAAGTTGGCAATCCAACAGCCTAATGTCGGCGGTCTAGTAGCTTTAAGTTAGTGACATATTGTAAATATGGAAACGATTTAAAATAAAGTAATTTTTATGAAAGGTCATGCAAAAGCACATACATATGTTTGATTATGAAGAAATACACCTTTACCTCTAAGACGCTGAACTTGGCAGTCCATCAGCATAAAGCTGGCAGTCTAGGAGTCTGACAGCCTAAAATTAGTGACACGTTATAAAAAAATGGAACGATCAAAATGCTTTATAGTTTTTATGCCCCTGTGCATAAATTAATTAAAATATCCGTCCGTTTGTCAATCTGTTCGTATGAGGTTAACCTTAACAGCCTTTATTTATTGCCGAATGTATTTCATATTTGGTAAGAAGCTAACTTGCATGGTATTTTGTCTTTTGATTGAGGTAGGGATCAGTGGGTTAAGGTCACAAGTGCTAAAATAGATCTTTATACTTTTGCACATACAACCTTTATTTGTATCATAGTTTGGAGACCTTTCTGTTGAAAATGTGTTAGTGTTAAATCGTATACATATACATGCGTTAATTGGAGTGCAGGTATTAGTTACCCGCAACCCAGAGCATGCCCATTGATTGGTTCATTTTGCCTGAGGTTTACATATTGTGACGACAGAGAAAGGGATAGCGATAAAAATATCATATTCAGATGCTCGTTTATTGTTTACTTTTTTCTGGGGTTTTATTTTGTGACATCAGGTCACGTGATTTTATTTTTGACTATGATACAAAAGAGAAAGAACATCAAAACACTCGTCAATCTGATTTATACTCGGGGGCTACGTATACGCCCCCTCGTACAAATCAGATAGCCTCGTGTTTCGATGCTCTTTCAATTACTTATTTACATATGTATTTCATATTTGGTAGAAAGATAACTTGCATGTTATACTTCCCTTTGGTGAGGTTGAAGTCAGTGATTCAAGGTCAAGGGTGCCAATATTAGATTTCTACACATTTGCGTATAGAGCCTTTAGTTTTTGACTGATTTTTTTCTTTATTTGGTAGGATTATAACGTGGTCTTTTTCCTTAAGATTGAGTTAGGGGTCAGTTGGGTCAAGGTCACCAGTGCTCAAAATAGATGTTCTACACTTTTGCTCATATAGCTTTTATTTCTGGATAGCCGTCTTTCATATTTGGTGATAGAGGTCGCTGGGTCAAGGTCAAGGGTGCCAACATAGATTTTTACACATTGGCTTATACAGCTTTTATTTATAGACTGATGTTTTTTCCTATTTGTAAGGAACATACCTTAGATAGTTGGAGAGTTCAATGCTGGTCTTTACAACGTTAATGTCTCTTGTGCTACCAGTAGATTTTTTACACTTTCTTATATAACCTTCGTATTTTTTACCACTCTCACTATTTACAAGGAACCTAAAATGGTCATTCAAGTTTGGATAGAGTTTGGGGTCATTGGGTTCAAGAATAGCAGTATTTCAATCGAATCATAATACATTTAATTTGGTAAAATTCAATCTGTCTGACTAGTACATCGAAAGTGTTATAAAAATAATATCAAACTCTAAATTGGTTATTGTTTATTAGTAAGCATTTACTTCATTAAATTGGACGAACGGCCGCGACTCTGTTTCGTCTTTTGACGTTTTGTAAATGGTATTAACTTTTTTTTTAGCGTTTAACTATTTTAACGTATGCATTTATAATGTACGAATTCGTAAAGAGCGAAATGTTCTAAATCACATGGGGTGCATAGGGGCCAAGTGAAGGCCGAAATAATACAGATCTGTGCTTCTCCTGACGCCACAAGTGCCATAGAAGACATTTATGTTTGACAGGTGACAAGAGGAAGAATGGCATTTTTGATTTGATGCACACAGTCTTTCCATGTAGCCGAGACTGAGAGATTATAACAGCAAATTTCTAACTACATAATTCTAGGTAATTATGCGTTTTGTTTATAAATAATGTGAAGAAACTTGTGCGTCTTTTTTTCAATATTTTGTTCATTTTAACAGTTTCTCTATTATCAACGTTAAGTGCCCTGAACTTGTGCACATTAACATTATATCCCTTTCAATATTTATGTTAGGCCAGATATTTTGTTAATTATTTATTCAGCTTGTTAATGGAAAAATCCCGAATCGGTCATGCTTAAATATATTTTTTCATACGCCATTTATCTTTTTTACTAATTGTTCGTTTTGTATATATGCATGCAGTACCTTCTTTAAAATCAGTTTTCTAAAGAGATGATTCAGTTCTGAGTAATATTGGATTAATATGTCAACTTCACCACGTGGCCATACCACATGTACATTGTAATGTGACGTCATGTAAGCAAACGCGAGCAACATATTTTGCTTTGTTTGTGATACTTAGCGCATTGTTACGCGCATGCAAAGCAGACTTTTAATTTGTGCCCAAATAAATTATCTTCGTGTATACAGAATGCCAAACATTCTTATAAAATTCAACAATTGCATCACTCCGACAGTTGAAAACAAGAAACATGGCAATGCCATGAAACCAGGTTTTCAACAATGTAACTATGTGCAATGTAAACATGAATAATGTAGGAGGAATTGCCACAGAGGAAGTGTTCACTATAATTATATTCTGTATAAGGAAAAAAAACAAAGGGCCATAATTAAATAAACAAGAACCGGTTGAACCGGGTGATGCTCCCCGAGAAGGTTCTGGACACAGGAAAGTATAAAAAAATGAACAAAGGGCAAAAACTCCAAAATTAGGCAAAGCGGAGTTATGTTTTTTTGCACTGCACTTCTATTCAATGAGATCTATCTATCTATAAAGTTTCCTGATGATATCAGAGTTATGTCCCGGGTAAAAGTCAAAGTGTAAAAATGAACAAAGGGCAATAACTCCAAAATTAGACCAGGCTTTGTTTAGGTTCTTTAAGCATTGCAGTTCTATCCAATTATATCTAGCTACCTATAAAAGTTTCATGTTGATATCTCTAATAGTTTTTTAAAGTATTGTCCAGGACAAAAGTCAAAAAGTAAAAATAAACAAAGGGCAATTACTTCAAAATAAGGCAAGGCAGAGTAATGATTCTTAAGCACTGCACTTCCACCCAATGAGACCTATCTATCTACAAAGTTTCATGTTGATATCTCTTATAATTTTAGAGTAATGTCCCAGACAAAGTTCAAAGTGTCAAAATGAACAAAGGGCAATTACTCCAAAAATAGGCAAGGCAGAGTTACGGTTCTTGTGCACTGCACACCTTCTCAATGAGATCTATCTACCTACAAAGTTTCATGTTGATACCTCTTATACTTTTAGAGTTATGTCCCGGACAAAGTTCAAAACGTAAAATAAACAAAGGGGGATAATTCAAAAATTAGGCAAGGCAGAGTTACGGTTCTTGTGCACTGCACACCTACTCAATGAGATCTATCTACCTACAAAGTTTCATGTTGATACCTCTTATACTTTTAGAGTTATGTCCCGGACAAATTTCAAAGTGTAAAATAAACAAAGGGGGATAATTCAAAAAATATGGCAAGGCAGAGTTACAGTTCTTGTGCACTGCACACCTTCTCAATGAGATCTATCTACCTACAAAGTTTCATGTTGATACCTCTTATACTTTTAGAGTTATGTCCCGGACAAAGTTCAAAGTGTAAAATAAACAAAGGGGGATAATTCAAAAATTAGGCAAGGCAGAGTTATGGTTCTTGTGCACTGTACACACCTATTCAATGAGATCTATCTACCTACAAAGTTTCATGTTGATACCTCTTATACTTTTAGAGTTATGTCCCGGACAAATTTCAAAGTGTAAAATAAACAAAGGGGGGTAATTCAAAAATTAGGCAAGGCAGAGTTACAGTTCTTGTGCACTGCACACCTACTCAATGAGATCTATCTACCTACAAAGTTTCATGTTGATACCTCTTATACTTTTAGAGTTATGTCCCGGACAAAGTTCAAAGTATAAAATAAACAAAGGGGGATAATTCAAAAATTAGGCAAGGCAGAGTTACGGTTCTTGTGCACTGCACACCTACTCAATGAGATCTATCTACCTACAAAGTTTCATGTTGATACTTCTTATACTTTTAGAGTTATGTCCCGGACAAAGTTCAAAGTGTAATAAACAGGATTTTCAATGTTAATGTCACTGTGACCTTGACCTTGGAGCCAGCCATGCGGAACATGCGTTCTGCACGTCATCTTGATGTGGTAAACATTTGTCTGAAGTTTCATCAAAATTCTTCAAAGGGTTGAAGAGTTACAGAGCGGACAGGATTTTCAATGTTAATGTCACTGTGACCTTGACCTTGGAGCCAGCCATGCGGAACATGCGTTCTGCACGTCATCTTGATGTGGTAAACATTTGTCTGAAGTTTCATCAAAATTCTTCAAAGGGTTGAAGAGTTACAGAGCGGACACAATTTCGTTTGACGCCCGCCCATCCGCCCATCCGCCCATCCGCCCAGCCGCCCATCCGCCCATCCGCCCATCCGCCCGCCATACCCCAATCTAATAACCAGGATTTTCAAAATTGAAAACCTGGTTAAAAACACAACGTAAAAACAAGAAAAAACAACAACAAAAACTGACTATTTTTCAGTAGTTTCCGCTACCAAATAAGTGCAACAATAAACACCTTACATGGCATCACATTCTCGTGGTATTACAACACTTGCTTGTAAAAAAGTCTAAATTCTTTCGACAACTATTTTGTAGAGGTAGCACCAAATATTTCAAATATTAGATGCACATAATGTATCAGAAATCAACTGTTTTGATTTTCTATCTTAAGTTTGCACTATTATACTGTAGCAAATTTTGTTTGTGTATTGTGACAAATTATGATAAGAACACCGACAGTGCATTAATGAAAGAAAAGTATGTGATAGTATCTCAGAAATAAAGCTTCTTTAAACAATGTTTTTTCAGCTTGCCTGACACCTTTCCGGTTAGTCTCACTAGTAACGATAAGAGTTAGTCGTAAACTCAATGAGTCGTAAAATCAATGCATCCGAATAAACATTTTACTTTTATAATTATGGTTCAGCCATTTATACTTAAGCAAAAATAATAAGGAATGAATCAACTTTCTCTTTAGGGGTATCATCCTCTTGCTTATTGCTGTCGTGTATGCTACGGGGGGTAAAAGTTTTGGACATCTTACTGACAATTTGTAAGAGAACGTTGGACGGGCATTATGATGTTCTTAGAAACTATTAGAAAAAACTCTACGTAGGCATAAAAGGTATAGGCAATTCTATTCAGCAGAGAGAAATCCTTCACGGTTGTATTACAAAGAAAAGGAAGTTCTTAGTGACAAGAAATGTAACCATGTGATTTTAAGCAATTACCAAAAGTGCAAAGGCATTGGTGTTAGAAGACCCTTTAAGCTGCTTACACGTCGCTATACGGGTATTTCGGAACGGAAGATACAAAGTGTACTGATTACGAAAAAAAGGTCACTAAAGTCCAGAATACCTGAATAAAGCACCGCTAAAACTCGTATGCAGTAGAACAATTCTTGAAATTCTGCAAATTGATATTGTTGATATGCAGCGACATGCTGTTAGACATACAAAGAAACATTGCAAATATACTGAGTGTAATGGACATATTTAGCAGATATGTATGGCTAAAGGCATTACCGAACAAGGAAGCTTGAAGTGTAGCTAATCTTTTGTCTGTTATATTTAGAGAATTTGGCGAAACAGGTGATACAGCATGACAGGATTTAAGAGTTTGATGGAAAAGTTACTAAACTTCTAAAGGCTAGAAACATAAAAAAACTAGAAATGTGTCATCATGCCACGGATGCCCCCGCATGCAGCCAAAATTTCAGATGGTGCTTTAATTATTTTTTTCATTTTAAGTTCAAAGCCTTTAAAACTTTTCAATGTTAACACAAACCATTTTCATACAATGTTCAAGGCACTGAAATTATTCAGTCTAAACCTTTTAAAAATAGCATATTGCATATTTGTAGCCAAAATAATGGCTAAAAGTAAGAGTGCTGAAAGTGAAAGTTCAAAATTTTTCCAACATTCAGGAAAGATAAGTTTGTCTTAAATCATTGAACTACAACCAAATTCAAACTTAAACTGCATATTCCTAAGATGTATCTATATTATTTTCAAAGTGAAAGGGACATAACTCTGCCAAAAAATCATCAAACCATGACCAAATTCCAACTTGACCTGCCCATTCCTTTGACATATCCATATGTCAAATTTAAGTTGCATATGTAACACTGTTGGGTAGATAATGAACAGAAACTGTAAATTTCATATTATTTTCAAAGTGAAAGGGGCATTACTCTGCCAAAAATCATTGAGCCATGACCAAACTCGAACTTGGTCTGGGCATTCCAAAAACATATCCATATGTCAAATTTGAGTTGAATGTGTTGTACCATTGGGAAGATAATAAACGGAAACTGAAAATTTCATATTACTTTCAAAGTGAAAGGGGCATAACTCTGCCAAAAATCATTGAACCATGACCAAATTTGAACTTGACCTGCGCATTCCTTCGACGCATCCATATGTCAAGTTTGAGTTGAATGTGTTGTATTTTTGGGGAGATAATGAACAGAAACTGAAAATTTCATATTATTTTCAAAGTAAAAGGGGCATAACTCTGTCAAAAATCATCAAACCACGACCAAATTCGAACTTGACCTGTATTTTCTCATGACGTATCCATATGTCAAGTTTGAGTTGAATGTGTTGTACCGTTGGGGAGATAATGAACGGAAACTGAAAATTTCATATTATTTTCAAAGTAAAAGGGGCATAACTCTGCCAAAAATCATCGAACCATGACCAAATTCGAACTTGACCTGTATTTTCTCATGACATATCCATATGTCAAGTTTGAGTTGAATGTGTTGTACCATTGGGGAGATAATGAACGGAAACTGAAAATTTCATATTATTTTCAAAGTAAAAGGGGCATAACTCTGCCAAAAATCATCGAACCATGACCAAATTCGAAACTTGACCTGTATTTTCTCCTGACATATGCCAAATTTGAGTTGAATGTGTGCAACCGTTATTTAGATAATGAAGGGAAACTGATGATGACGGAATGACAGAATGACAAAAGGACGGAAGGATGGAAGGACGGAAGGACGGAAGGATGGAAGGACGGAAGGACGGAATGACGGAACAGGGTAACACTATATGCCCCGGCCATTACATGGCGGGGGCATAATTAAAAACTCGACCGTACCATCCTCAATCACAAGGTAAAGTAGAAAGAATTCACAGGTCATTGAAAGAAAAAATCGCTTATGATTGTACACGTGTTTGTCCTTGTGGGATAAACTGGGCAAAGCAATTGCCAAAATATCAGCACATTTTAAACCATACGCCTAAGGAATGCTTAGCATGGATTACGCCTTATGATATATATTATGGAAGAGACCCCCACAACGATGGGTCAATATCTAACGAAGTAAGAGTTAAAAAAATTGTGACGTCGCCAGAGGGGCCACATTTAAATGTAATCGATTAAAGGACAAGGCATACAACACAAAATTTAAAACACTAGTGTACGATGCCGGTGATTTTGTTCTTTTAAGGTATAAAAAGAATCGCGTACTGAATAGAAGGAAATGGTCTGTATATGGCAAAATAATTAAACGATCTTTACAGAATAATATGCACAAAATTGAATTATGCGTCCCTGGGTTTGGCAATGGTTATTTAAAATTCCAATTGTACCATATCAGCGACTTAACTAAAGCAAAATTGAGAGCAACCGATCGGAAACTTCATAGAAAGAAAAATTTTATTCCTATTACAAACAATTATCGTCTTCAAAATTTGAGACAGGAATTTGGGCTTCTGATTATTTTCAATCCAGCGGGAAATGGAAAGTACCAATTTTCAGCTGTGATACACTTACTACGCAATATTGGAATATTCAGATCAGAGTGAACAGAAAGAAATGAAATAGTCGAGTTCTTCAGAAAAAATAAGTTCTTGACTGCAAGACTTATGAGTGATTTTTGGTCGAACTCAGTTTTAGGAAGTTCTGAAATATATTTAACCCGAATGGCTGGAGAATTCGAGTATGGCGATCACATAACTTTACAAGCAATGTCACAGTTATACCACGTTCAAATAATTGTTGTCTCAACTTTAAACTCTCATACCACGTTAATAAGTCCAGATGGAAGTACAAACATATCAGATAATATTCCCATAATAACGCTAGGCCATTATCCGGAGAACGCAGGAGAGCATTATGTGGCACTACAAAACGATAAGGAGATGTTAAACAGGATAATATCTTGTTCATCGGACAAAAATGACAGTGATTCAAGCCATACAATACGTGACGAAAACTTGCCAGCCTATGACCGGAACACAAATAATATATCAAAAGACAAACATTTGAATAACAGTATTTTAACGAAATTTCGATCGCAAATCGATCAACTTCAAAAATCAAGGAAGGTCAACAAAATAAATGAAAATACATGTACCAAGTATACGCCGTAAGTCTTCTGGATGAAATTTGGTATATGATTATCAAGATTGTCTTACAAAAAGATCCATCCTCAGGGTTTAATGTCAAGTGTGTAGGCAGGTTTTTTTTTAAAAAAAAAATCTACCTGATTCAACCTCTCCGTCTCTACTTTGCTCCAGGGCGGTTAAGCAACGTACACGTGTCACCAATAAGTGTTAGGAAGATACTTAAAATAGCCGGTCTTATAGTGGTCTTGTTAAGGAAGGAAAACGAATAAATCCTTTCCATATTGGGTAAACGTATGGCTCTTCCTTCGTCTTGATTTGTTTTGTGGATGGTGTTAAATAGAATCTAGTACAGAAGTCAACGTAGATAAACAAAATCAGTTTTAAAGAATGTAGTTTACACAAAGTTTATGCTTCTATTATATTTGCGTGTTTGGGTATCTTACCCTATGAACAGGCTCAATCTAACCCTATGAACAGGCTCAATCAAACCGATCCTGCAACATTTTCAATTATGTTGTGTTGGACTTTCTTTAGGGATTCTTATTTTCTTTATTTTATTTCAATTTCAACGCCAGAAAGGCAGAACTCATTCATATTATTTTTGCTTTAACCTTAAAAAAAATGTTTTCTTTACACATCTGTTCCATGTTTTTATTTTGAACAATAAAGTTCTTTTAAAATAAATTCTCTATAGTGCATATGTTTTGTATTTATGGTCATTTGAACTTTACTATGACGTACTCGACATGCGCATTGGGACATGATAAGAAATCAAAAATTTCAAATCAAACTCGTGAAAAAAAATCTACAAGCATAAATTGTCGTAACACATGCATGATACTGTAACCCAATTTATATTCGCGAATACAAATTTTCGCGTTTTGCCGAGGTCGGACATATTCGCGAATATTAATTTCCGCGTTTTCTTGATTTCCGAAAAAAAAAATTCGCGGATGGGAAAGTCCGATGGGGCCGTTAAATCCATTAGCCGACTATTAATCTTCAATAATTGAGGTCATTATTGGTGTCTTAAATGGGATTAACAATACGCTAGTCTTATATTGTATTGGTAAGTGAATTGTGATCACAATTCGCTATAAGTTTGACGGGTAAAAATCGATACTAGTATGAAACCATCTTGTAATTCACTGTTTGTAATTATGTATTCGTTGGGTTACAGTATATGTCTTATGGTTGTTTTGTTTTTTGAAAAATGTCAGATTAAATTTCATTGAAATATTTAGTAATGAAGCGTAGCAGATTAAGATTTTCATTACACAAAAAGCAATCATGTGACAATATTATATATAAAGCCTAGATTCCCTGGCTATTATGGCTACCTGTATTCAGCCAAAAAGAAAGGCCAACATTAACTAAACCAATCATTGGTATTCTTATTTTATGATATTTACCGAGAATCTTTCATTATAAAACGACTTGATGGGTAAGATATATCACTTGCCATAATGTCAAAGCGTAAATAATGTTTGACAAATGGTAAAATGTACTAAATTTTGTGTACGTTTTCTAACTATGACATCTGTTTACTCAACTGCCTGCGCATAATATGATAATATCTGCTAATCGTGAAATATGCTCATATCTAACACCCGACCGCAGACCGGCAAACCTGTGCGGAATACTACATGATCAAGAATAACTACACGAATGCTAAATGCAAGATTTCAAAATGGCCCAAAACACTTCCCATTTCGAATAAGACCAAGCTTATCTGTCGATTTTCGTATTGACCGTATATTTCATAATATGCGTGTTTTTCACATGTTTGCCGTTTCTGATAAAAAGAAATTTTTGCCTTGATATTCAATGAATATTTTAAGTTTGAAGTGAAATAACAAGATTAAAGACAACAAGGGAAAAGGGCAACTTCACGGGGAGGGCCTTTCCCCGGGACTTTACCCAAGCGGACCCCCAAAAAGGCACCAAACCCAAAGACCTGGAGTAACCCCCGGGTTTACAAGGGGACACATTTTTTCCCAATGTTTCCCAATCTATTCTATCTTAGTCTTTTTGGCTAATGAGGTCCATCCACCCGTTGGGGGCAAAAAAAGGGCGGGTTTTCCACTGTGGGTTTAGGGCCCCGGGACATGACCCCAAAAATTTTTTGGTAGTTTTTGGGAAAAATTAAAAAAAAGGGAGAAAATTTACCCAAAAAATTTTTTTCCCGATTTTTTTCCTTTCAGAAAACATTTTACTTTTATATAAATAAGTTTTTAAGTTTAAAGGAATATTTCGATTTTTTTTTGGGAAAAAATTAGCCGTTCCCCAAAAGGGTTAATCGGGGGCAAAAAAACATTTTTAAGAAAAAAAAAACCTTTTGAAAAAATTTTAACTAGTTTAAATTTTCCCTTTTGATTTTGGGATCAATTATCAAAATGAACAAGAAAAACCACGTTTAAATAAATAGTTTGGTTAGCAAATAGCAAATTCCCTTTTAAGTTCATTAACAATATTTTTTACAATACAAATTTGAAAAATGAAAGCAATTTAAAGAAGCCCGCGCAAAAAATTGGGTTCTTTAAAAATCCCTTTACCAAGTTTTTCCTACCCCACAGGTCTTTTGTTATTTTTCAGATTAAGTACAAATTGTGGGTTTTTTTCCAATTTTTTGTAAACCTTTTTTTTCCCATAATTATACTTATTTATGCACTGTCCAAAAATTTAAAAAGAGGGGGCCAAAGATTTTTGCCCAAAATCCTTTCCCCGGGATGCCAAACCTGGAAGGAAAGTTTTCCCTTTGAATACAAAAAAGGGACTTAAAAATTTTTGTAAAGATATTTTTGGCTTTGGACTTACTGTGTTCTTTTTTCTGTCACTACTTTTAGTCAGTTACAAAAAATTTGATAAAATATAAAAGGGCTTTTGTTTTTTTATTTTTAATTGTAAAAAAAATTTACAAATATTTTAACAAAAGGATTTATTTTTACAATACAGTAATATTACTGCTTTTTTTTCATTAAAATTTAAAAAAAAAAATGGTTTTTTTAAATTACTTTTTTTAAAAAGACTTTTACCTAAATTTTTGGGCCCAGGTAGGGGGGAAATTCACTAACTTTCATTTTTTCGTCCCGAGTCAAAGAAAAAAAAAAAGCTCCCTTGCCCTTTGATGATAAAATAAAAAGCTTTTGTTAATTGATTTTTGGGGAATCAAATACTTTTTTTTTGCTGAATTGCCAAAAAAAACTTTTCATAAAAAAAAAATACCCCCCATCTTTTTTAAAAACTGCATTTTTAAATTTTCTTTTTGTTACCAATGATGCAAATCTATCTATCAAAATAGTCTATGCTAACGATAGGGCCCCGGGAATTTTCCCCAAGACACAGTTTTTGGAAAATTTTATCTCCAAGAAATTACCAATGATTTTTTTTTAATGCGTTTATTTAAAGGTCGCCCCCCGAAAATCCCAAGGGGCCCGACCGTTACATTTCAATTTGGGGCCCCACCCTTTAGAGCTTTTCCCCCCAGATTTTCAAGCTTTTATTTTTGGGGAAGGAAGACCCCAGATGGACCTCTGGCATTATTTTTTAGGCAACCCAAGGGCCCCTTGGGTAAACCACCGACCTTTTTTAAGCCAGCTGGATGGCCCTTTCCCCACATGAAAAAATTTTTGACCCCATTGAGGGTCGAACCTACAAACGGTTGGGGGGACCTGTATTTTTAAATTTAGCGACCTTAACCACTCGGCCACCCGAAGGGAGTCTTTTTTTTTCTTTTTTGGGAAAATTTTTAAAATTTTATCCTTTTTAAAAATTTTTCCCTATCAACTGTTTTTTCAAACAAACCCTTTTTTTAAAAAGGGCCAAAAATTTTTTTAAAATAAAGACAATTTTAAAAAGACCTTTTCTTTAAAAAAATTAGCATTTCGTCACTTTTTTAAGGGAAATTTTAGTTGGGGAAAATTTGGGGCCTCTTATATACTTTGCTTTTTTCATTTTTCAGAGCAAAAATAGAACATTTCCCAAAAATTCAGCATTTGGCCTTTCTGAATATTTTTATATTATGGGTTAAAAAATTTTTAAAAACCCAACTTTTTTCTAAGTTAAATCATTTTTCATTTCATTTCTTTTCCGGACACAAAGATACGTTCTATGTTTTTAATTTTGGTTTTAATTTTTGATACCCTTTCCTTTACGAGCCTTAGGGCATAAGGTCAAAATAATCAGAACAAACAAACTATTTTGTTAGTTAGGAGAAGAACCAAGGCTGTACCCCCTGGTCAAATTTTCAAAATCTGTAGCTTTTTAAATTTTAAATTTTTGTAAAAAAAAAATGTTTTAAAAAAATTCCGGTTGATGGTCCCGACCCCTTTTCCCAATTTCCCTGTACAGGGAGAAAATGCTTTTTCCCGGGTTTTCATTTATTAAATATGACATTTTCTTTCCCAATCACCCAAGGGGGAACCAATATAATAATCGGAAGGGAAAAATTTTTTAATCCCAATTTTTTAAATTTAAACTTTTAAATCGAAGGGAAATTTAATTTTTATTTAAAAACCGGGCCCATGGACAAAAAAAATTTTGGAAAAAACCCCAAAAAGTTTTCCCCGCCTGTGATGCCCGGAGCAATAATTTAACAATGTTTTTTTTTTTTCAAGAAGTTTTTGTACTTATTAATCATTTTAAAAAAGGGGGTCCTTTGGGGAATGGTTTTTTTTTTCTTTTTTCATGAAGGAATGGGAAAGTTTACTAAGGTTTTCAATTTTTTCTTTTTTCAACTCTTTTTCACGGGTTTTTTTTTCCCCGAGCTATTTTTTCGTTAAATTTTTATTTTAAAGCTAAACGCCTTTCAGAAGAATATAATTCCTTTTTTGCCCCCCGTATAATTTTCCCCCTTTTCTTTTCCCTTGCAATTTTAGAACCGCTCACAAAAATTATTGTTTAAAAAGTAAGTCAAAACCTTTACTATGGAATATTCCTGTTTTTTAGCAATCTTTTATAGCCCAAACAGGGCCCCTATTTTTTATTTTGAAATTTTAAACACTAGAAAAGTTCCCTTGTTACTTGTGCCCCGACTTGGTTTTTTAATGTTTTCCCCAGGGCCTACATCTTTAAATTTTACAGAGATTTAAACAAGGGCCCATCTATGTTTTAAAGTAAATTTAATTTTTTCCCACATTTAAATGAAAAAATACCTCTATATTTCTAGCAATGTGTGTTTTTCATCATTTATTGAACATAGATACAAAAATAATTTGCAAGATCCTCATTAACAATGAGAGCACTGTATGAAGTAATGAGAGAAGTTTTATGAATAACGTATATAACGATGTATTTATTAACAATACTTCTTCCGTTCAAGATGATGACCCAGAGTACAATATTGTTTTATCAAATCGAAAACCGGATAATTAGGTTGATTATTGTATCTTAATTTTTTATCGATTTTACATGCACCAATCAGAAAATGATGCTTTAGAAAGAAATTTAATTTCCCGATGAGATTTCTAATGTGTAGAAGAAACCCTCCCTTTTAGAAGTATTTTAATTAACTGAGGTTTTAAATAAATTAAATGAACACTATTCGGTATTTTTTTACCTGTCATGGCAAATTTCTTTTAATTTGGGGATAAGACCTCACTACCCTTATACATCGTTTCTTTGGGCCCGGTTTTTGCTTTTAAAAAAATATTTGTTTTAAGGGGAATTTTGCAAAAATTGTTTTCTTTTATTCAATGCTGGGTATTTTCACTGAAGCGTTTTAAAACGGGAAATTGATAAAAAGCCAATGTTTTAAATTTAGCCCCGAAAAAAAACTTTTTAAATTAGAGAAATGGGACATGTCCGATCATTTTTATCAGTGAGTTATTTACCATACTCATATTGGCATTCTAACAAGTTTTAATTCTTGAAATTATTTTTTGAAATCATAGCTGTGCAGCAGTATAAATAGGCAAAGAATGATATAAGAACACGGCACTGTATATTGTTTGAGTATTGTCAGAAAACAATAATAAGACGTTTTTATTTAAGTGCAGTCCATTGTATTACATTAGGGCAGTTATCTTATAAAAATATTTTAGGTAGCCAAAGATAAAGAGCGTTTGTGAAGTTGCACATTCATTATTTTTTTCTTGAATAAAACCGATTCTGCAATTCCCTTTTTATTGCAATAACCCCCCCTTGAATCAATAATCAATAAAAATTAGCCCGTCGCCCAAAACAACAACAATTAAAACAAATCAACAACGACAACAAAAAAAAAAACAAAAAAAACAACAACAAAAAACAAGGGGCAAATATATACACAATAAACAACTTTTTTTCTATAACATTTCTTTTTGAAAAGTAACCTTCACAAATCATCTTATTGTTTTTCTTTAAAGAAAATAGAATTAGTAAATTTAGTTTCAAGATAAGATAGTAGATGAAAAAAATAGAAAAATAAAAGGGTTTGAATTAAATGTGTTGAAATGGCTGCATTGTAGGTTTAAAAACATCAAAATGTTAGCAAATTTAGAATACATAGTTGTTAAAAAGTTCATTCTTTCTTTTCTTTTCTGTATTCCAGAAAATTTCCCAAAAATGAACTTTGCAGTGCAAAAACAAAAAAAAAAAAAATAGGAAAACACCAATTTTTTCATGAATTTGTTTCAATTATGTTTCTCGAAAAGTGTAATTTCCGTCTTTGTCTTAGGAACTAAAACGAATCGTTTCTTAAACTGCCAAGTTTTATTTGCGCAAATTGAATTTACTTAAACATTGTGTTAACTCTTTATTTGGGCAATACTTGCCTTTGGTTCGACGTTATTTAAAAATTGGGGACGCACAAGAAGGGAAAAATTTGTCGTTTATGGAAACCCGATAAAGTATACGGTCACACTGATACAATCTGCAAATATTCTTTTTTCTAGTCAAGTCTTATGTAGGGTGATTAGATTTAAAAACTATTTAATAAAAAAGTACAAGGGGTCCTAAAAAAATAATTTTTCACAAAAACAAAACTTTTGAGTTATTAAGGTTTCAAAAGGAAAAATCTGGAATTTTTCCAAAAGTTTTTTTTATTAATGTAAAATAAACACCTGGAATGTATACAGTATATTGATCGTGCTTTTTGTGCAAAAATCAGTATGAGGGTTATAATTTATGATTTTTCCAAAACAAATTTAAATTATTTGGACATAACTAAAAAAATATTCCATCCCCAAACAGACATATATTTTTATTTTTTATAACTGTTATTTTTTGTTTTTTAAAAAAACCCAAATTTTGTTCCACAAAACAAATTTTGTTTAAAAAATTTTTGATAAAATTTGAAATTATTGAACTTTAGGCAAAAAATTGATTTATTTTTTGGGTTTTTAATTCACAGTTTTTGTTCTTTTTATTATTAAAGTAATTTTTTATTTTAATTATTAAATCTTTTTATAGTAGATTTCCAAAGACTTATAAAAAATTTTTTTACCGATTTTTTTTTCTGCGAAATTTTTTTGAACTGAAGATTTTTAGATTTTTTAAAGTTTAATGAAGCAGAGTTATTGAAATAATAAAATCGGGTTTTTTTAAACACATAATCTTAAATAGTTACGTTTTTTTTCCCCAAGAATGTTTTGAAAATTTTTTATTAAAGCGATATTTTTTTTTTTTCTCATTTTGCTTGATTTGCAATTGTCATGATGGCACCATGACTTTTAAAAAGCAGCACGTCCCCAAATCATTTAATTTTCCATAAAATTTTGGAAATGTGTTTAAAAGAAAAAATAATGTGAGGTAACAAAAAAAAATAAAAAATATTGCATTCGTACACAATCCTAGAAAGGTTAAAAAATGGTCAACATTGCACAAAAGCCCTTCCCTGGCCCCGGTAAATATGTGATAAAATACTGAAAAATCAGTGTTAAACCGCACATAACATGAAAAATATAACTTGGATTTTGAATGTTTGTCCTTTCTTAAAAAAGTTTAAGGGGCATTTTTCTAAATATGATTTCTTAAAAATATTTTGGTTTCATCTGAGGCGTGAAGGCCCTTTACCAGGGCTTAAAAAATACCACTTAAAATTTCTGATAAATTGCCCATTTTTTAAATCAGTTTTGAAGGGAAAAATCAACGGCAAAATAATTTTTTGGAATTTTGAGATTCCCCCCCTTTATGGAAAGGAAAATTTAAGACATTTTCTTAAAAGGGATTAGCAACATTACAATTTAAAGGAATTGAATCACTTTTTTTTTTTCATCATCGAACATGTAACAGAAGTCTTCAAGAAAACGGGAATTTTTTTACAAATGCTCATGCAGTTTTGGTTTTAAAAGGGTTAATTTTAATTTTAATTTAAATAATTTTTTCTAACTTTGTGATATTTTCTGTAATATTGTATCCAAAATGCATTTAATTAATCAAAAGCCTTTTTTGGTGGTATTTTCAAGTTCTAAAAAAAAATTTTTTTTGACATATAATTGAACCATTCGTTAAATTTTTAAATTTGCCAATAACAAAAAACGCGACTTTCTTATAAACAAATTTTTAAATACTATTAAAAGTTTATACGGCATACAAATTTTAAAAGTTCTACTTCTAGAATATAGTTTGGGGCAAAATAACTTTGAGCATTCCAGTTTATTATTTTCAATTTTTTTCAAAGAAACCCAAAAGTATTGAATAATCAATAAGAAATTGCATTCCTAGCAGTTTTTTTGGTTTTCCCCTTTAATTTCCTTTTGACTAAGAATATTAATATTTTTTTTTTTTTTACTTCTCCCGTTTAATTACAGCGGAATAGGCAGACTTCATCTCGTACGTCGCTTTTTTCTGTATTATATTATAAAAGGGTTGGGAAACTGTTAAAAAGACGGCATTTTGAATATGTCATTTTTAAACTGGCTTTATAATATCGCATTTTTCTCAAATTTCATTATATGAGTTTTTAGTTTTCTCGTTTAGGGCACAAACACATCTGTGGATGTTTCTTAAGTCTAACCTAGATAAACTGTTCATGTTGAGTTTTGCTTAAGCCGGTGCAAAGGGGTGATGACGGTATACTCTCGTTCATGAACAAGCTCAGTTTGCAAAATATGTTCCGTTTTTACTTTTTCTGTGTTAAGATAAGGTGAAGATATCGCAGATGATATATTAATGTGAATGAACATTTTCGTCTGTTTTAAACAATAATTTCTAGAAACCTTATATGCATTTACTTACGGTGACTTAATTTAACTGGAAGGTTTAGTCATAAGTTCTTTACAAGAAATATGACTTGCCTGCTCTTAGTATAGTTGAGTGAGTTAATGTCCATGTTTCCTGGAGTGGGACTATCCATATTATCTTTACAAAAAACGAGCATAACTTGTTGATCTAAATAGAAATAAATTTGTATTTGGTCTTACATTTTTGGTGTTGAAAATAAAGGTGTTGGACACCATATTTTTTTTTTTATAACAGACACATTTTACTTACTCAACACAGCGGTTGCTCCGCAATTTGTGGTCTTTATGAACAATATGTACGAATTGGCGGGTTAATACATTTTGCTTTATTTCAAAGGTTAACTATCTACTACAATTTCAAAATTTTAACTTCATTGATAAATTAAATTTTCAAATGTGCGTTTTATTGGTCAATCCTAGTAATAACATTCAAATAATAATTAAAGAAGTCATGATTCCTTTTTTAAAAAAATAAACTGTTTTGAAACTAATGTTGGTAAACAGTTTAAAATTTTAACTTCATTGATAACTAATTAATTTTCAATGTGCATTTTATTTGTCAAGTTTTGTAATCAGACATTCAAAATAATTAAAGAAGTAATAAGATTCCTGTACAAAAATGAAACTGTTTTTAAAACTGATTTGGTAAACAAGAGTGTTCCCCATGCTTTCTTATCATGCCTCTATAAGTTACTACAATTGGGTATTAATAACTACAGAAGATGTGAAATTTCTTATATGTACACAGTTATTTCCTAAGCCAAGCAATCATTTTGTAATCAAGATGTTTTCAAAATTTTGGGGAAACCTTTAAAAAAACCGGTAAATGGCCAATAAAAAATACTGTTTTGTTTTAAAATATTTGAACTTAAAGGGGATAAAGGGAGCCATCCCCAATTAAATTTAAATCGTCAAATTTCATTTTTTTATACGATTTATATACATATGAATAAAAAAGGGCAAAAAATCTTTTAAAAAAACATATTTACTACTTTGTGACCATAATTTTGCAAGCGGGGTCTATGTCATTTCTTAGTCTGCTATGTACCGCAAAATATAAGAACAAAGATCACCGAATCCAATTTAAACATCAGTGTGTCTAGTTAGCGTCAGGCTAGTATAATGCGTTACTTACTAAAAGTGAAATTGATTTGAACTGTGCATAGGTGTAAATATCGATTTCTTCTACTACAATATAAACATAAGTTTTTCTTAACTATTGTGTAGCATTACAAGTCGTCCTTGTTAAAATGATTCCTGGTACTCTGAGAGGAAAGAGTTCTGTATCTTAACTTAGAACAGAGTCTTAATCAACGAAAATGTTTTTCAGACAAATAAAATTTGTCATAAACTTCTAGACAATAACGTTAATTACTTTAATGTTTCTATAAATAGAAACAAACGTTTAAACAGAAAAAAAGGTTTTACTCAGTAAGTATACTGGGAAAATAATGGCATGGGGAGTTAAGTCAAAACGCCAAATTTTTAAGATAAAATAAATTACAATTCCCCGTAAAATAAATTTTTACATGTATAAATTCATAACAACATTAAGGGTTTGACAATCAATCATTTTTGGTAAGTAGGTATTTTAACAATCAAATGCCCTTTAAGGGTTAGAAGTTGCCTTTAATCCTTAGCATACAATTGGGCCACGTTTTCATGCCTGATCGTAAGAGACACTAAATGGGTTGAATAACTATGCACCTAAGCTCCCGTGAGGGGTTTTTGATCCCAGGTGTGGCTTTGAAGTTTGTTAAACCCGATGGTAACCAAAAAATTATCTTTCCCGTTTCGGCGCCATATGACCTATACGTGTTGGTGCAAACTAAAAATTTCTTAAGATAATACAGTCTTCGATTTTTTGCAAGATTTTTGTTAAAAAAACAAAAAAAAATTTTAAAATTGTGCGCTATGCAGATAAACGTTTACGTATCATTTATTTACAAATTTCGAAATGCATTCATTTTTTGTTTCAATTATTACCTATTTTCAATGAACTTATTTGTGAAACCTTCAACTTCATGATGTTAATGAAGTGGAGGGGAGACATTGAAACAAGGTTTAAAAGTTTTCCGGGAGAATAATCTTTGTCAATATACTTAGCTAGTATCGAAAGGTTTGGTTCTTTTTAGGGGGAATGAAAACAGTGTATGTTCCCCATCAGAATTCAAAATTAAAATTGGTTCAATATGTGAATAAAAAAAAAAACAATGGGTTTTTTTTTCATTTTAAAAAAGTCCCCTCCGAACATTTTAAAAAACATTAAAAACCCACTCCAAAAAAACGTGTAAACAGGTTTCAGTTCAAAAAGGTATTCAACAACAAAAATTACATGGCAGTGGCAAAAGTTTGATAGATAAATGTGTAAAAGTTATTAAATGATTATTTTTCCAAAGTCCCTTCGTGTAATTCCTTTCTCCACCATTTCTACAATAGAATTTTTGCCAGTCTATCACACGGAATGCCCAATTTATTAACAATAACCAAAATTTTTTGGAAAAATTTGTGTTCCTAGCTATATAGACTAAATCTTTTTTTCCCACAAAATTAAAAACCCGGGAAACCCACATTGGTTTTTTAACTTTCTTTTTTATTCTAACGGGGTTTTTTGCAGCTGATTATTTAACAGCACATTCACTTTACTTTTTCCCGCTCATCATCGATTTTTTGTCAAATTTTGATCAGAAATACTGACAAAAAATATTCACCAAGAAAGGGGTTTTGTTTAAGCCCGTTTGCACCCCCATTTGGAAAAAAGGCCCTTTGAAACTTTTTATTTGGATTTGTCCGTTAAAAAGTTTAAATTTTTCGTATAAACCCAAGAAACTTTCACAAGGTAGAATTTTCAATACTCATTTTGAAAAATACATGTATTTTTGAACCTTTTTTGATTAATTACCATATAGTTTTGTTGTATTACAATAAAAAAAAATTTAATCTAAAATTGGGAGTTTTGATAAATTTATCCGGAGATAAAAGAATTTTTTTTTAATTTACCATTTCTTCAAATCTCTTTAAATCGAAGAATAAATGTTTTAATTTAAATAAAGGGATAATGCATTGTCGTGATACAAACCACTACCACCTGTAAAAAATTAACCATGCTATTTTAATCCCCAAACTACAATGTACCAACTCTTTTTTTTCTTAAAGCGTTATATTTATTGTTAGTTCCAAAGTTAAATTTCTTATAGCTTAAAAAAAAAATAAAATCCCTTTTTAATGTCTGTTCCAACAATACGTTAGAATAACCTACCTTTTTAAATGTGAAAGAAAAAAGTCTATCTTTCACTTGCAATTTCCTTTCTTTAAATAATTTTTGGGTTTTTAAAAAGTAACCTCTTTTTTTCTGTCTGTCTTATATCATTATTTCCCTTTTTTTTAAATCCGGGGTATCTTTGCTTCTCGTTGAAAAAAATCAAAAAAAACTTTTAATTTTTAGTTTGAAACAACCTTCACTTTATTTAAATCCGTTATAAATTTGTAAATACATTAAACAATTTTTCAAATCTGTTTCCCAAATCCCTTTAACTTAAATTTTTTAAAAATTTTAATCAGTTGTCAAAAAAACAGAAATTATCCTTTATGTTAAAAAAAAATGGTAAAAAGGGTAATTTTTTTTAAATTTTAAATAAAGTTTAAACGAGAAATAAAAAAGGTTTATTTTTTTTTTTGCTTAAAAACCCAAAAATAAAAAAAAAAGTTTTATATTTTCCCCCTTAAACTGAAAATTTCTTTAAATAAAAAGGGTTTAAAAACTTTTTTGACAAAAAAATTTAAAACAGTTTTTTTTTTCAAGCTAAAAAAATGTATGACGTTTAATCGGCCGAATAATAATTAAATCATATACGCACTTTTAGATAACCAAATTTATTTGTACGTTCGGGTTTAAGATCGCAATAAAGCATTACAAAAAAAATACAGGGTGACTCTAAAAGCAAAAATTTTATTGTTTAAAAAAGCAGACGCCTTGATCCCTTCTATTTTAAATCTTATTTTCACTTAAGATGAAAAATTTTTTTTTTGTGAATTTTGCAGGTTTTATAAAAGACGTAATTTTTTTTCGTTTCTTTTTTTATTTTTCTCGTTTTTTTGCTATTTATGAATTGGGGTTTTTAAACCCAAATTTCTTTTGGTTTAAATTTTTAAAAGGGAAAAAAACATGATTTTTATTTATCAGGTTTTAACAGTTAAGGGTTTAAAATCAGACAGCTATTGGGTATAACTTAGGGTTTAACGTCTAAAACAGTTGCCCCCAAATTTCATTATTTCTGTTTACTATTTGTACAAAAGAAAACTTACAAAAATTTAAGTTTGGGCAACAACTTACACTATGTTTTTTTATCTGACTTTTAAAACTTCATCAACATATTTTTCATAAGCGTTTTTAATTTTTTTTTGTATGGGAAAAGAATTTTATAGTATGGACCCTTTTTAATTGGGTTTTTTGGGTGAAAAGAAAATGGAAAAAAAAAGCCCAAAACCCGGTGTATTTATTTTTCCTTTCTATTTTGTTTCGCTTGTAATGTTAATGTTAACCATGCCTTTTTTAGTTTCGTTGTCAAAAGTTAATGGACAATAAAAGTTTCTAAATCCATCATTTCTTGAAGAATATTAGCATTAATGAATCATTGGAAAAGGGGACATTTTCTTTTTAATGACCTCACTCTGGAAAAAAATTTTTTTATATGATCAAAAATTTTAAAATCCCAAAATTTTGATATTTTTCTTTGACAAGGGAAACATCCCAAATCCTTATTTTTACATCCTAGAAATCTAACGTTTTTATTGACAAGTTTTTAATTTTTTTAAACATGGTTTTTTTACATAAACGTGTCGAGATTAAAAATTACTATCTTGCCTTTTTACATACTTTGAAATTTTTTGATTATTATTATAATCGAATGTTTTAGCGGGAAAGTTGATTGTTTAGCTAGACATTTAATGTCGATTGGGTTTATTGTTTAAACCAAGTTTTTGCAAAATATTTTTCACCCGTCAAGTTTAAAAAGGGTTTTTATTTAAAAAAAGATTTCTTCCGGGAAATCGGGAAAAATTTTCATTTTTCCCCAAACCAAACCCCGGGGTACAAAAATATTTTAATGTTTAAAACTTAACTTAAATTAAAAATTTTAAAATTTTTCGATAATTAAACGAATTGCGTTTATAACTCTATTTTGGGACGTAGTTTCGCCATTAAAACCCATAGCGGGAACATTTTTTTGTATCTTGAATTTTGATTTAAAAAAACCCCAAATTTTCCAAAATCCGGATAACATTTTATTAAAAATAAGGGGTAATCCGAAAAAGCGTTGAGTGATTTTTTTAAATTTTTTTTTTGGTGGGGCCCCCCAATTGGGTTTTTTTGCCAATCTTTGTGATGAAAAATTTTTGGATATTACATTTAGTTTAAAAATTGCCCATCATTTTCCTTATTTTGGGCGTTTTTAAAGACAGGTTAACAGCATTTAATTTTTAAATGTTTTAAAAAAAGGGAAAAAAAGGGATAAAAAAATTTACATTTTTGTAAAGGTGAAGTTTTTTTCGGGCTTTTAAAAGCTATA